>NC_138315.1:48750000-49052500 GCF_965601325.2 Salmo salar
TATGGACTTTATCGAAACAAAACGAACATTTATTGTGGAACTGGGATTCCTGGGATTGCATTCCGATGAAGATCATCAAAGGTAAGTGAATATTTATAATGCTATATCTTACTTTTGTTGACTCCAAAACATGACGGGTATCTGTATGGCTTGTTTTGGTGACTGGGCGCTGTATTCAGATTATTGCAAGGTGTGCTTTCGCCGTAAAGCTTTTTTGAAATCTGACACAGCGGTTGCATTAATCTTACATCTAGATGTTCCGCTAGCGGAACACCTCTCCCATATCCAATGATAGGGCGTGGCGCGAATTACAAATTCCTAAAAAATCCCATAACTTCCATTTTTCAAACATATGACTATTTTACACCATTTTAAAGACAAGACTCTCCTTTATCTAACCACATTGTCCGATTTCAAAAAGGCTTTACAAAGAAAGCAAAACATTACACTATGTCAGGAGAGTACCCAGCCAGAAATAATCAGACACCCATTTTTCAAGCTAGCATATAATGTCACAAAAACCAAAACCACAGCTAAAGGCAGCACTAACCTTTGATGATCTTCATCAGATGACACTGCTAGGACATTATGTTATACAATACATGCATGTTTTGTTCAATCAAGTTCATATTTATATCAAAAACCAGCTTTTTACATTAGCATGTGACGTTCAGAACTAGCATACCCACCGAACACTTCTGGTGAATTTACTAAATTACTCACGATAAACATTCACAAAAAACATAACAATTATTTTAAGAATTATAGATACAGAACTCCTTTATGCAATCGCTATGTCCGATTTTAAAATAGCTTTTCGGTGAAAGCACATTTTGCAATATTCTGAGTAGATAGCCCGGCCATCATGGCTAGCTATTTTGACACCCACCAAGTTTGGCACTCACCAAACTCAGATTTACTATAAGAAAAATTGGATTACCTTTGCTGTTCTTCGTCAGAATGCACTCCAAGGACTTCTACTTCAACAACAAATGTTGGTTTGGTTCCAAATAATCCATAGTTATATCCAAATAGCTGTGTTTGTTCTTGCGTTCAAGACACTATCCGAAGGGTGACGCGCCGGCACGTATCGTGACCAAAAAATTCAAAATATTCCATTACCGTACTTCTAAGCATGTCAAACGCTGTTTAAAATCAATTTTGATGCGATTTTTCTTTGAAAATAGCGATAATATTCCGACTGGGCGACGTTGTTTTCGTTCAAAGACTGAAAATGTAAAATGGACTCTTCACGTGCACGCACACGCCCGTTTCATTGTTCTCAGATCGACCACTATCCAAATGCGCTACTGTTTTTCAGCCAGGGACTGCAGAGTCATCATTCCCTGTTCTGGCGCCTTCTGAGAGCCTATGGGAGCCTTAGAAAATGTCACGTTACAGTAGAGATCCTCTTTTTTCCATAAAGAGGCTATAGAAGGCCAAGAAATGGTCAGAGAGGGCACTCCCTGTTTAGAATCTTCTCAGGTTTTGGCCTGCCATATGAGTTCTGTTATACTCACAGACACCATTCAAACAGTTTTAGAAACTTTAGGGTGTTGTCTATCCAAATCAAACAATTATATGCATATTCTAGTTTCTGGGCAGGAGTAATAACCAGATTAAATCGGGTACGTTTTTTATCCGGCCGTGAAAATACTGCCCCCTATCCTAAACAGGTTAAGGCGAAGTTTATCTTTAATTCTATGCATAACACTTCTGTATTTTATCAACGTTTATGATGAGTATTTCTGTAAGTTCATGTGCTCATTCACCGGATGCTTTTGAGGCAAAACATTTCTGAACATTACACGCCAATGTAAAATGGGTTTTTTGGATATAAATATGAACTTTATTGAGCAAAACATAGATGTATTGTGTAACATTGAGTCCTGGGAGTGTCATCTGAAAAAGATTGTCAAAGGTTAGTGATTAATTTCAGCTGTATTTCTGGTTTTTGTGACACCTCTCCTTGCTTGGAAAATGGCTGTGTGGTTTTTCTTGTCTAGGTGCTGTCCTAACATTATCTAATGGTATGCTTTTGCCGTAAAGCCTTTTGGAAATCGGACACTGTGGTTGGATTAACGAGAAGTTTATCTTTAAATTGGTGTATAATACTTGTATGTTTGAGAAATTTGAATTATGTGATTTTTGTTGTTTTAAATTTGCCGCCCTGCTAGTTCACTGGCTGTTGGCGCTAGCGTCCCACATACCCCAGAGAGGTTAAAAGGCCTATGACGTAGCGTGTGTGATGGGGCATTGCTCTGAGTATAAGATATATATCCTTCTAAAAAACTGTGGAGGATAACAACGGGAAAGTAACAGTGCAGGAAGCTCAGCTGAACTTGTCAGCCTACACCAACGTGGGAGCAAATTGCCAATAATTACAGGTGGCAGCTGGTAATTTAAGACTCTTGACTGAATCTTGATAACAAAACACAGAGGATCTGGCATATGTTTTGTTATGGCCGATCCATTTCTTATAGTGCAGTTCAACCACCAGACACACCATCATTATCAGTGGTGTTTACGTTCTGTGAGAGATTTCCTGGTAAATAACACAACTACCATTAGAAAGAAAAATCCATTTACAGGATGTGTGTAAATGCTTACATTCCCTCTCTTTTCCACATCAGCCTTCTATTTTGATAAATTACTCCCCCGTTTTCAATAATATACTGAACAAAAATATAAACGCAACATGCAACAATTTCATTGATTTTACAGTTTATATGAAGAAATCAGGCAATTCAAATAAATTCAGTAGACACTAATCTATGGATTTTACATGACTGGGAATACAGATACGCATCTGTTGGTCACAGATACCTTTAAAAAAACGTATCCTCACAATGGGCCTCAGGGTCTCGTTACGGTATCTCTGTGCATTCAAACTGTCTTTGATAAAATGCAACTGTGTTCTTTGTCAGTAGCTTATGTCTGCCCATACCATACCACCACCGCCACCATAGGGCACTCTGTTCACAACGTTAACATCAGCAAACCGCTCACCGCTCGCCCACACGACACCCTACACGTGATCTGTGGTTGTAAAGCCAGTTGGACGTACTGCCAAATACTCTAAAATGACGTTGGATGCGGCTTATGGTAGAGAAATTAACATTCAATTCTCTGGCAACAGCTCTGGTGGAAATTCCTGCAGTTGACATGCCAATTTCACGCTCCCTTAAAACTTGAGACATCTGTGGCTGTCAGGCATGTGCTTGTGGTGAAGTCAGGTGTAGGAGAGCAGAGAATTGTGAACAGGCGCACACTTTATTACGGCAGGAGAAAGATACAGACAGACGCAGCTACGTCAAAAATCTCCAGCCAATAAGGCAAAGTGTCAAGCGCGCAAAAACAGTCACAAAACATCAAGGTTTAACAATTCAAACAAGCTTCGTGAAAATAACACGAAAATAATGAACGCCAGCCTGGCGCGTTACGAAACACTTAACACACAAACAATATCACACAAAGACATGAGGGGGAACAGAGGAATTAATACATGTAGTGTGATTGGGAAATGTAAACCAGGTGTGTAAAACAAAGACAAATGAAAAATGGAGCGGTGATGGCTAGAAAGCCGGTGACGTCGACCGTCGAACGCCGCCCGAACAAGGAGAAGAGCCGACTTTGGCGGAAGTCGTGACAGTGGCATTGTGTTGTGTGACAAAACTGCACATTTCATTATTTATAATTAACTAAGTAACCAACTTTTGTTTTGTATGTTAGTACATTGCTATGACTATCTATCCCCCCCCCTGCTCTTTCACTATCTCTGATGTGATGTCCATGAGTGGCAGTGCACTAACTATTTCTAATGGCACTCTCCAGAACATTAGCCTTCATTTCTGTACAGTGTCCATGGCGTCCATCATTCAGGCTGAATTACAGTGACAAGGACGAATGAAACATTCAGCATAATGAAGAGGGGAAGAAGGGCATGCGTCCACATCACATGACCCTCCGTGGGGCCACAGCCAACCAGGAAATCACCAACTTTTAATTTTCTGTCCTTACAACTTTACAACTTTTAATTTACTGTCCTTTTTGACTTATTTAAACAGGGAGTGACATTGAGATTAAAAATCGATTTCACAAGAAAGCCCTGGGTACATTAAATCAAATCAAACTTTATTTGTCACATGCCGAACACAAGTGTAGACCTTACCGTGAAATGCTTACTTACAAGCCCTTAACCAACAGTGCAGTTCAAGAAGAAGAAAATATTTACCAAATAAACTCAAGTAAAATAATAAGAAAATAAAAATAACAATAACAAGGCTATATACAGGGGGTACCGATATTACAATAAAAACAGAATAATGAAACATACACATGTGTATAAAACAAGATAATTCAGCGCACAATATGAAAATAAACATATTTAATAAAATAAATCACATTGAACTACACAATCATAACCCCACACACCCAGACAATAAAGCATGTGGACATAAATGGTAAGGACTTTATAAGACTCCTGCTGTGCTTTCGGCACCGTGTCTCAAAAAGGTTCACCCACCATCACAGATAATTACATCAGTTCCCTAAATCCTTGAATAGTGTATGTGAGAACATGAATTGTTACATGATAACAGCACCAAATCTCCCAGTGATGACTAATGTAACAGCTCATTGGATGAATTATTTTAATAATGTGTCCTGGTTTCAGGGGCTTTAAAGTCTGGCTACTTCCTCAGTCAAAGTATGCCTGGAGTCAGAGTCACTCCGGAACGTTCAAGAGTGTGTGGAACGTTCCAGCAAGGAAAAAAAACACATACATGTGTCATAGGATTGACCTCTCATCTATATTTCATCCTTGGTGACATTCACATGTATTTCCCCAGAGCTTTCCATCAGCTAAAATAGGAAGGACCACTCCTATGTTTAAGACAATTCTCTCTCTCTCTCTCTCTCTCTCTCTCTCTCTCTCTCTCTCTCTCTCTCTCTCTCTCTCTCTCTCTCTCTCTCTCTCTCTCTCTCTCTCTCTCTCTCTCTCTCTCTCTCTCTCTCTCTCTCTCTCTTTTTTTTTATTTCTTCCTATATCTCTCCTCCTTTCACTCTCCAGCACCATCCTCTCTGTTTTTCCTCCCCGCTGGACTGGGGAATGGGGGGGGGTAATGGAAATGAGGCCTCATAATTGGAGCAGTGAAATGACTCACTGTTCCACATCATGAATAATTCAGACGCGCTCCAAAGCCTTTCAAGACGACGGGCTCCGTTCTGAATCAGTCTGGGATCTACAAACACACTGAAAACATCCCCTCGCTGCAAAACACAGAAAACATCCCCTCGCTGCCACATACGGAAAACATCCCCTTGCTGCCACATACAGAAAACATCCCCTTGCTGCAACATAAAGAAAACATCCCCTCGCAGCAAAACACAGAAAACATCCCCTCGCTGCAACATACAGAAAACATTCCCTCGCTGCCACAAACAGAAAACATCCCCTCGCTGCCACATAAAGAAAACATTCCCTCGCTGCCACAAACAGAAAACATTCCCTCGCTGCCACATACAGAAAACATCCCCTCGCTGCAACATACAGAAAACATCCCCTCGCTGCCACATACAGAAAACATTCCCTCGCTGCCACATACAGAAAACATCCCCTCGCTGCTACATACAGCAATGCTCTGTCAATCGCTGCTACCAAAGGATGGTGAATTTGGATTCAGGCGAGCTTTATTACAGGAAGGTTTAGTACCTATGGTTACGAGTAGACCTCTGTATCCAGTGTCAGGTGGGTATGTGAGTGATCTGCTCACCTTCATTCCCTCCTTGTCCCCTACTGCTGTCGTCAGGAGTATACTCTGTCTCAAAATGTGCATCAGCCTATTAAAATGCACGTTATAGAACTTTAAATTGTAGCTTGGCCAATCAGATAGCCTAGCTCTATGCTAACCTCACCAGATGACAGTGATTATTTCCTGGACATAAATAAACACTTTTTCCATAATTGTGTCCCTAACAAGTCAAGCACTCATTATAGCCCTACAGATGTCAGTATTGTAGTAACAGTGTTAGTTTATTTTAAATAAGTTTATCGTACTAGAGGACAGTTTATCGTTCTATTCCTACACCTGCAATCAACTGATCAAAGCTACTGCTAATGCTACTAAATGCTACTTATGCTGCTAACGCTACTAATGCTACTAATGTAGCCTAGGCCTGTTAACAAGGTGGCAACACAGACCAGTCTACTGCTCTCCGTAGGCCTGTTATCAGGATGGGTTTGGCAGGATGTTCTTAATGTTTTGTATTCTCAGTGTATATTTGTTTATTGACCGACCGAAAGCGTTAGTAGCAACCAGATATTTAGGGTACCTAACAGGTTTTCGTAATGGGGAAACTTCACGGGAAACTTCACGGTGTCTTGCACTCTGGTGTTTTTCTCTCAGAGAGCTAAACCAAACCATCACCATCACCAAACCATCACCATCACCAAACCATCCCCATCAGCAAACCATCACCAAACCATCACCATCACCAAACCATCACCAAACCATCACCATCCCCAAACCATCACCAAACCATCACCATCACCAAACCATCACCAAACCATCACCATCACCAAACCATCACCAAACCATCACCATCACTAAACCATCACCATCCCCAAACCATCACCAAACCATCACCATCACCAAACCATCACCAAACCATCACCATCACTAAACCATCACCATCACTAAACCATCACCATCCCCAAACCATCACCAAACCATCACCATCACCAAACCATCACCAAACCATCCCCATCAGCAAACCATCACCAAACCATCACCAAACCATCACCAAACCATCACCATCCCCAAACCATCACCAAACCATCACCAAACCATCACCAAACCATCACCATCACCAAACCATCACCATCACCAAACCATCACCATCCCCAAACCATCACCAAACCATCACCATCACCAAACCATCACCAAACCATCACCAAACCATCACCATCACCAAACCATCACCAAACCATCACCATCACTAAACCATCACCATCACTAAACCATCACCATCACCAAACCATCACCAAACCATCACCATCACTAAAACATCGCCATCACCAAACCATCACCATCACTAAAACATCGCCATCACCAAACCAACACCATCACCAAACCACCAGATCAATCCTTTAATATCATTTAACTACCAAAACAGACTTCAACAGATGTATAATGACATCAGCATATTCACAGAACAGTCTAGCAAGGTCTCAGTCCAGGTGTAGTGTGAACATTTTAAAATGTATCAAAAATAATTCTGGTAGTTACAGTTTCGTCCCATCGCTGCTTCTCCCGTACTGATTCGAGAGAGGCGAAGGTCGAGAGCCATGCATCCTCTGAAATATGACCCTGCCAAGCCGCACTGCTTCTTGACACACTGCTCGCTTAACCAAGAAGCCAGCCACACCAATGTGTCAGAGGAAACAGTGTAGAACTGGCGACCGTGTCAGGATGCATGTGCCCGGCCCACCACAGTAGTCGCTAGAGCACGATGGGACATCCCTTAACCCGGACGATGCTGGGCCAAACCCTCCCTTAACCCGGACGACACTGGGCCAAACCCTCCCCTAACCCAGACGATGCTGGGCCAAACCCTCCCTTAACCCGGACGACGCTGGGCCAAACCCTCCCCTAACCCGGACGACGCTGGGCCAAACCCTCCCTTAACCCGGACGACGCTGGGCCAAACCCTCCCCTAACCCGGACGATGTTGGACCAATTGTGCACCGCCTCATGGGTCTCCCGGTCACGGCCGACTGCGACACAGTCCGGGATCGAACCCGGATCTGTAGTGACACCTCAAGCACTGCGATGCAGTCCCTTAGACCGCTACGCCACTCGGGAGGCCCCAACATTTTACTTTCAGATGTTCCACCTACCCTGACAAGTTTCAGTTGATTACTGTTTACTTTAAGAAACATAATAGTCAAGATTAACTTCTGGGAAATGTTGAAGTCACTCAGAGGAGATCAGTTTATGAATCTTACACCTATTATTGAATTTATATTTTAACATAGTATCGTGTGTTTCTAAACCTATACGGCTGTGTTTAGAAAGGCAGCACAATTATTTTATTTTTTTTACCATAATGGTCTTTTGACAAAATCAGATCAGATGTGGAAAGATCTGATGTTATTGTTCAAAAGACCAAATAGTAGAAACAAGAATTGAGCTGACTGTCTAAACGCAGCCTACTACAAGCAGAAAAAAAAAGTTTTGTTTGTCATCAATCTTTCTTGGTTGATGTTCCCATTCCTTCTAAACAGTGGCACTCTGATATTGAGATTGTGATTGGATTATTTGACACAATTGAGGGCAGGGAGGAAAATGGCTTTCAATGAGGAGTAAACTCTTCCAGGAGAACAGAATCCTGAGAGGAAGGACGATGGCATCTTTAGTGACAGATGTGTCTGTCAGGAGATAGTCTAGCAGATTACCACAAATACACACACACACACACACACACACACACACACACACACACACACACACACACGCACTCACACACACACACATGCACTCACACACACATGCACGCACACAGACACACACACACAGATAGACACACACACAGACACACACACAGACACACATAAACACACACGCACACACACACACACACACACACAGACAGACACACACACACACACATGCACGCACACCGACACACACAGATAGACACACACACACACGCACACACACAGACACACACAAACACACACGCACACACCCAGACAGACACACACACACATGCACGCACACAGATAGACACACACACACACACGCACACACACACAGACACACACAAACACACACGCACACACACACACAGACACACACAAACACACACACACTCAGCACGCATGCACACACTCAGACACACACACAAAGACACACACAGATACACACAGACACACACACAGACACACACACACGCAGGCAGGTGTCCACTTGTACAATACAAAAGGACATTAAAGGGAGTTATGACTCATAAGAGATCCTGTCGATATGAATATCGCCATGCCAAATTACTCTGGCCCATAATGCACTGTACTGATGCCTTGCTATAAACCCACTGCCAAGGTGGCCGGTGGCTTATGATTCACGTTCGCATGCACTCGAATATCCCATCGTCATTCTGGCTAATCAAGTATTCTGTTTTTTGAGTTGATGAATACAATATAAATACCATATCCCAGTTACAATAAACAGAATTAACTCGTAATCTGGTTGTAAGAAACCAGATTAAAATGCCTGGGATATGCTGATCTTAGACAGGATACCAGTGGCGGCCGCTGATTGGCTGAATAGACTATTTTTTGGAACAAGCAGAGGGTACAATGACCAATGAGTACATTGACCAGCGAGTACATTGACCAATGAGTGCATTGACGACACAAGCACAGGGAAAAAACTACAAGTGAAAAACAAATTATCTAACTGGGGATAGCTAGTTAGCATAATGTCTCATGCATCCCACATAAAGAAATACTACAGTTTCGATATAATACCACAGTACTAACTATCTAATTCTAAAGTTAACTCTAGTATATTATAGAATACTATACACACTATAGTTATAGTATTCCTGTAGTATCCCTCGGGCATGTGTAGTACTTACTATAGAATGTTGTAGTATACTGTAGTATACTAATGCATAGTATATAGTACAGTATTATCTGTAAAAACACTACAGTCTGCAAAAACACTACACTTTTTTTAACTATAGTAAACAGTACAGTATATAATATGCACATACTCTGCCCCTCCCCAATATCCCAGTTTGTGTAAAACCTACATGCCAAGTATAGACCATATATTGTGTTCCCTACAAGTTATAGGAAAGTGCACATACTCTGCACTCTCTGTTCAGAATCCAGTCCTACCTACCTGCAGTTTACAGAACATTTGCTCTTTCCGTATTTCCTAAAGAAGAAATCCTCCAATTCTATGTTAAGGATAATACAACAACAAAAAAACACTATAGTACATACTACAGTAATGTCCGCAAAAAAAACTCCAGTAAATACTACAGTCTGCAAAACACTACAGTAAATACTACAGTATACTACAGTCTGCAAAACACTACAGCAAATTCTACAGTATACCACAGTCTGCAAAACACTACAGTAAATACTACAGTAATATCCACAAAAACACTACAGTAAATACTACAGTATACTACAGTCTGCAAAACACTACAGTAAATACTACAGTAATATCCACAAAAACACTAAAGTAAGCTACAGTCTGCAAAACACTACAGTAAGTACAACAGTATACTACAATTAGCAAAAACTAACTTTTTTTACCATAGTATATACTACAGTTTTATTTTACTAAAGTATTTACACAATAGTTAACTGTAAATACTACAGTATTGTACAGTAAATACTACAGTATTCACTGTAATGTTTCACAAAAACACTACAGCGAATAATACAGTAAAGTCCACAAAAACACTACAGTGAATACTATAGTGTGTATAACATAGTATACTATAGTATTTCGTTATGTAGGATGATGAGCTCACCTGTAAACTTTAGTTAGACTTGATTGACATGCGAGCTAGCTACTGGTATGCTAGCTTGCCTGTATCTAGTGTCCACTAGCTAGGATCTAACAGCAGGAGAAACAACAAACTTTGTTGTGAATTGTTATTTTTTTGTCCTACCAGATCCATGAGAAGGTTCTAGTTAGTGTATCCCTCTGTCCATCAGCTGTTGATGGATGTGGATGTCTGGTTCAGGTCCCAGGCTCCAAATGACTGTCTTGATTATTTATTTACAAGTTCATTGCAATGTGCTCTCTTTTAAAAAAAATCTGTTCCGTACCTGATAGAGCAGACCCAGAAGTCATGGGCGTTCATTTTAACACCCAAGGACGGTCCATGTGCTGTGAAAATCATGTAATGAAATCCTAGCAATCTCATTGCTCCAGTGCCCCCAAACAGCAAGCAATGTAATAGCTGGCCAAAGCTACTGATGGTAGAGCAGTGAATAGCTTGTTTTGAACAGTATATTTTTGAAATAGTAAAATGTAGTACAAAAATTACTGTTACGTACATTTTGATCACTGTTATTAATTGGATTTGTCCTGAAGTTATTTGTTTTTATATTTTTTCATTATTTGTGTACTTATTTGTTTCAATTTTACTGCATTGTTAGGAGCTAGTAACATAAGCATTTGGCAGCACCCGCTATAATATCTGTACGCGACCAATAAACATTAATTTGACACAACATATCATCATGTGACTCCAAGTTTACTTCTATCATTTTTTTTTAATAGAATTTAGCAGATGCTCTTATCCAGAGCTATATACAGGAGAAATTAGGGTTAAGTGCCTTGCTCAAGGGCACATCAACAGTTTTTCACCTAGTTGGCACAGGAATTCAAACCAGCCACCTTTAGTTACTGGTCCAACGCTTTTAACCGTTTGACTACCTGCCAATTAAAAAATAATAATCTTTTACCTTTGTTTAACCAGGTAGGCAAGTTGAGAACAAGTTCTCATTTACAATTGCGACCTGGCCAAAATAAAGCAAAGCAGTTCGACACATATAACAACACAGAGTTACACATGAAATAAAACAAACATACAGTCAATAATACAGTAGACAAATAAGTCTATATACAATGTGAGCAAATGAGGTGAGATAAGGGAGGTAAAGGCAATAAATAGGCCATGGTGGCGAAGTAAATACAATATAGCAATTAAAACACTGGAATGGTAGATTTGACAGTAGATGAGTGTCCAAAGTAGAAAGACTGGGGTGCAAAGGAGCAAAATAAGTAAATAAATAAATACAGTAGGGTTTTAGAAGATGTTTAGGGACCGGGGAGATATTCTGTACAAAATGTCCAAGTTAAATCATTTTGTTGACCGATTTTAAGGAATTGAAAAGCTGTGAAAACGATCCAACATGTTTTTGTCTTGGATGCATATATTATGTTTTAATTTGTATTTTTTTTTATTTAACTAGGCAAGTGGTTGAAAGGGAAATACTAAGTACGTCTGATGAAAATTATCACGACAGGCCTGATGGAAACTTTTTGTCACAAATCTATCCAAATGTTGACAAAACAAAATATGCCAGACAAGGTGGGATCTTTTTGTGCCTGTAAAATTAATTATGCGTAGAAATGGCAGTGGAAACACCTTCATGTGCAAATATTGACATAATAACCATCGTATGGGGCGGGAGGTAGCCTAGCGGTTAGAGCGTTGGACTTGTAACCGAAAGGTTGCAAGATCGAATCCCCGAGCTGACAAGGTAAAAATATGTTGTTCTGCCCCTGAACAAAGCAGTTAACTCACTGTTCCTAGGCTGTCATTGAAAATAAGAATTTGTTCTTAACTGACTTGCCTGGGGAAATAAATAAAATCTTCGCACCGCAAGAGATGTAGAAATGAAAGAGAAAACTAACCGATGTCACAACTAGATTGTTGATGATGCATTCATTCTATGGCTTTATGACATCACTCCAGTAAGCATGGGTTTATTTAATATTCTACAGCATCAGGTGATGACAGGAGAGAAGCTGCATGTATCTAATTATAGACAAGTTGACAAAAAAATTGCCTACCAAATGTCGGAAATTAAAAGTAGAAAAAAATATATAAATGTCGCTTAAAATGTATTTTTTTATTCCGCACCCCCCCTCATGTCCAAAAAATCCTTCAGCCATCCCTGGCCAAATTAGGAATACTCTGTTTATTAATCGATACAGGAATACTTGTGAGCAGTGGCATGTAGTAATGGATATCAAGGGAAGTAAGGCTTCCACAAAAACATTACCAAGAAGAAAAGAAAAAAAACATACAAATAATTTATCTTTTGCCGCTCTTTGTTTCATCATTTTCCTTCAATTCACAAGAGGCTGAATGTATCTCACCGGAGAAAGCATCCTAGCGAGGGAAACAGCACCCCTCTGTCTCGGTATGTGTAGCCCATCTATCTGATGCTGTCTGGTCAAAAAGAGTATGACATTGTTGCCACCCGTAGTGTTGAATTCGAGGGAAGCCAGCAAGCATTTGGCCTCCCTTGATATTTAAAAAAATGTAAAATAATAGCCAATCATCGTTGAGCTAAACTGAGTGAGTTCAGCTGTGAATGGTCCTAGCATACCAAAAAAAGTCTCAAAGGAAGCCACTTTGGATTTGGCTTGAAACCAATCATTTTTTACATTTTAGTCATTTAGCAAACGCTCTTATCCAGAGCGACTTACAGTAGTGAATGCATACATTTCATATAATTATTTTCCTGTGCTGGCCCCCCGTGGGAATCGAACCCACAACCCCTGGCGTTGCAAACACCATGCTCTACCAACTGAGCTACAGGGAAGGCTAATCAATTCACATTAGAAGCAAAACTACATTGACAGAAAAATGTAATTGTTGCATCCCGTTGTGTTGTTGTTCTCCAGTGGCTAGTTAGCTAAAATCATCCCTTTCCTAAATTAGCCATAGATGGAAAAAGATCATCAAGGACATCAACCACCCGAGCCGCTGCCTGTTCACACCGCAACCATCCAGAAGGCGAGGTCAGTACAGGGGCATCAAAGCTGGAACCGAGAGACTGAAAAACAGCTTCTATCTCAAGGCCATCAGACTGCTAAACAGCAATCACTAACTCAGAGACGCTGCTGCCTACATTGATACCTAGTCACTTTATACATTGCACTCTAAATAATGCCACTTTAATAATGTTTGCATATCTTATATTACTCATATCACATGTATATAATGTATTTTATACCATCTACTGCACCTTGCCTATGCCGCTCGGCCATCGCTCATCCATATATTTATATGTACATATTTTCATTCACCCCTTTAGATTTGTGTGTATTAGGTAGTTGTTTGGGAATTGTTAGATTACTTGTTAGATATTACTGCACTGCCGGAACTAGAAGCACAAGCATTTCGCTACACTCGCATTAACATCTGCTAACCATGTGTATGTGACAAATAACATTTGATTTGAGATAGGGATATGGACTTGTGGTTTTACTTAATTCTCCAGTTATTATAACCATAATACATTGTGTCCCCTGTCCTGATAGGTTGGTTCAACATGTAGCTAGATGTAATAACATTTGGCTAATGTAGCATGTATGACAGAGTCATAGACCGGTTAGGCAACATGAAAGAGGAAGATGGCATTGACGTTTCTCTAACAAGTAGGATGAGTTAACATGCTTTTTCGATAAGACTCTTTTTCATTAAGACTCTACTTGACATATGGTCATAACCATGTCATAATGTGTCAATACAGCTGACATAACGTGTCATAACCTGTCATAATGTGGCCGTAACACTGTCATGAACCATATATATTTAGACCTGTTGTGACATATATTGCATTATTCTATGGCTGGTTATTGCACCTACATAAGAGTGTCAAAACAAAGATTTTTTCCAATGTGTTTTTTTTTCCCTGCCAAGAAGTTTCCTTTCATTTCAACGATTGTTTCTTAATCAGGATTGGTGTCCTGTCCACGGGACGGTTGTGATAAAGTAGGCTAATGCAATTAGCATGAGGTTGTAAGTAACAAGAACATTTCCCAGGACATAGACATATCTGATTATAGCAGAAAGCTTAAATTCTTGTTAATCTAACTGCACTGTCCAATTTACAGTAGCTATTACAGCGAAAGAATACCATGCCAATGTTTGAGGAGAGTGCACAGTTGTCATGTCCTGACCATAGAAAGATGTTATTTTCTATGGTAGAGTAGGTCAGGGCGTGACAGTTTTTTTAAAATTCTATGTTTTCTATTTCTATGTTGAGGTTCTAGTTTTGTATTTCTATGTTGGGGTTTTGTTTGGGATGATCTCCAATTAGAGGAAGCTGGTCCTCGTTGTCTCTAATTGGAGATCATACTTAAGTAGGGTTTTTTTCCACCTGGGGTTGCGGGAGATTGATTTTGAGTTAGTGTATGTTTCACCTCTGCGTCACGGTTTGTTGTTTTTGTTCTCTAGTTTATTTGTATGTATTGCATAGTTTCACAGTTTACTAATAAATATGTGGAACGATATTCACGCTGCACTTTGGTCTGCTTCATCCTACGACAACACTGACTCAAAATGTATGTTTCACCTCTGCGTCATGGTTTGTTGTTTTGTCATTTCAGTTTATTTGTGTATTGCATAGTTTCACAGTGTTAATAAAATGTGGAATGACACACACGCTGCACTTTGGTCCACTCATTCCTATGACAACCGTGACAACAGTTTTGAACTTGAAAAGTTATTAATAAACAAACAGACATGGAAAGGGTTCAAGCTGTAGAACCTAGTTCCTACATTTGAAAATAAAAATCGATTTTATCAAACTGAACTATGCTTCATTTTATCTCTGTGACCCTCAGGATTACAAATCAGAGCAAGATTACTGAATGTAAGTACATGATTTACCTTCAGAGGTGAATGTAACAAACCATTTACCGTGATAAAAGTTTTTTTGTCATTGTTGTGCACTCTCAAACAATAGCATGGTGTTTTCTCACTGTAATATATACTGTAAATTGGACAGTGCAGTTAGATTAACAAGAATTTAAGCTTTCTGCGAATATCAGATATGTCTATGTCCTGGGAAATGTTCTTGTTACTTACAACCTCGTGCTACTCGCATTAGCATACGTTAGCTCGACCAAAGAAGTTAAATCCTTTGTTATACTGAATTCTTTCCAGTCAAGTTTTTTTTCTTCCTCAAAACATTTTTAATAAATTACATTTTCAAGAAGCATAATGACCATCCTCTGTCTCTTTACTTGGACTAAGAAAGTACACTTTATGACAGTGTCATGAAGCATTATGACAATCCTGTGGCACTTTACTTTGACTAGAAAATACACAAGTAATATGACATCATAATCATATAAGCCAGATAGGCCACGTACACATCCTTATATGTCATCAGTCACAAAGAGTGTCCTGTCCTGCTCCTGAATTCAGACCAGTCCTCAGCAACAGATAATTGGGGTAGGCGCACGTTTGAGCAATTACAATGATAATTTAATATGGTCAATTTAAAAAATATATACGTAACAAACATATTGTTGACAAGTAGGCTTTGGTGTAATCATGAAATGTTTTACCTGGTATGGTAGGTTTTGTGGGTTTTGACACTCTTATGTATGTGCCATAACCAGCTATAAAAATAACTACTTATGACAAGTTATGTCAGCTGTTATCACATGGTTATGACCCTGTCGTAACGTGTTACGATGCTGGGTGTCAAGTTACAATTTTTTTCTACTTGCACACACACACACACACACACACACATACTTACACACACAAACACACAGAAATCAGAACCATGGACAGCCACAACATATTTAGCTTACGTTGATTGGACTAAATCGTTTTTTTGCTATCTTTTAGTTGTCACTGTATTAGACTAAGCAGAGGTGATTAGATTATGTTGAAATGGTGCTGGAATAGAGGATGCAGTGACTGTTTTCTTTGAGACTTCCGGTTACTCTGCATGGTTTTAAACCAATAGTTGTTTAGTAGTCATAAAACGTTGGTTTTAAATCAGTAGTTGTTTACTAGTCAGAAAACAATGGTTTTAAAGCAGTAGTTGTTTACTGGTCAGAAAACAGTAGTGTCACGTCCTGACCAGTAAAGGGGTTATTTGTTATTGTACTTTGGTCAGGACGTGGCAGGGGGGTATTTGTTTTATGTGGTTCGGGGTGTGTGTTTATGTTGAGGGGTGTTTGGTTAGTGTTTTCCGGGGTTTTTGGGCTATGTTCTATGTTAGTATATTTCTATGTTCTAGTCTTGTCTTTGTAGTTCTTTGTTTAGTTTATTGATTTGGCCTTCAATTGGAGGCAGCTGCTCCACGTTGCCTCTGATTGAAGGTCCTATATAGAGGGGTGTGTTTTGTTTGTGGGAAGTTGTTCTTTGCATAGCTGTGTGTTGCCTGCAAGACTGTTTGTCGTCCGTTCATTGTTTTCGTGTTTTATTTTGTAAAATAAACATGAGCATTCACAGACCCGCTGCGCCTTGGTCCATTCACTACGACGACCGTTACAAGTAGTTGTTTACTAGTCAGAAAACGTTGGTTTCAAAGCAGTAGTTGTTTACTAGTCAGAAAACAATGGTTTTAAATCAGTTGTTTACTACTCAGAGAACGTTGCAAACATTAACTTGCTTGACCATGCTGTAGGTCATGTAACTGTTAAGACCACCGGACAGACGTTTTTTTGTGATTAAACAAAAGTGTGGTTGAATTTATTCTGCCCCTGTGTCTTCTTATTGTCTGGGCCTTAGGACTATATAGCATTGTGGCAAGGCACATTAACTAACAGGTTATAGAGCAAACAATGCAATTAATCTTTTAACCCTGGCTTGGCTTCCAATGGGATTTTACCTACACACCGCTACTGCTCCGGAGCGGGATATCAAAGGTGCATATAATCAGCTTATCCTGAATAAGACTTTAATGAGGATATGAGCTAATAAGACTTTAATGAGGATAAGAGCTATTATCTGGAATAATGTGTGCATATTAACGTGGCCAGTATTGCTTCGATTACTGAACAGTATGCAAACAGAGATCACCTCAATATAGCTAGTAAACATATTAGCTATCCTCTCTAGTTTACTCCCAACGTGTCGCCTTCAGGTCTGAATATCTGGCAACTACCTCTGTACATGAGAGCCAGTCCTCCTTCTCAGTCAGTTCACTAAAGGTAACATGAGTAGCCAAGGAAGAGTGTGGGAGAGGTGAAGGAGACATATTCAGTTAAAGTCGGAAGTTTAAATACACCTTATTAACCAAATACATTTAAACTCAGTTTTTCACAATTCCTGACATTTAATCCTAGTAAAAATTCCCTGTCTTAGGTCAGTTAGGATAACCACTTTATTTTAAGAATGTGAAATGTCAGAATAACAGCAGAGAGTGTGATTTATTTCCGTTTTTATTTATTTCATCACATTCCCAGTGGGTCAGAAGTTTACATACACTCAATTAGTATTTGGTAGCATTGCCTTTAAATTGTTTATCTTGGGTCAAAAGTTTCGTGTTGACGTCCACAAGCTTCCCAAAACAAGTTGGGTGAATTTTGGCCTATTCCTCCTGACAGAGCTGGTGTAACTGAGTCAGGTTTGAAGGCCTCCTTACTCGCACACACCTTTTCATTTCTGCCCACACATTTTCTATGGGATTGAGGTCAGGGCTTTGTGATGGCCACTCCAATACCTTGACTTTGTTGTCCTTAAGCCATTTTGCCACAACTTTGGAAGTATGCTTGGGGTCATTGTCCATTTGGAAGACCCATTTGCGAACAAGCGTTAACTTCCTGACTGATGTCTTGAGATGTTGCTTCAATATAGCCACATCATTTTCCCTCCTTCATGATGCCATCTATTTTGTGAAGTGCACCAGTCCCACCTGAAGCAAAGCACAACCACAACATGATGCTGCCAATCCCGTGCTTCACAGTTGGGAAGCATAACGATGGTCATTATGGCCAAACAGTTCTATTTTTGTTTCATCATACCAGAGGACATTTCTCCAAAGAATACAATCTTTGTCCCCATGTGCAGTTACAAACCGTAGTCTGGCTTTTTTATGGCGGTTTTGGAGCAGTGACTTCTTCCTTGCTGAGCGGTCTTTCAGGTTATGTAAATATAGGACTTGTTTCACTGTGGATATAGATACTTTTGTACCGGTTTCCTCCAGCATCTTCACAAGGTCCTTTGCTGCTGTGCTGAGATTGATTTGCACTTTTCGCACCAAAGTACGTTCATCTCTAGGAGACAGAAAGCGTCTCCTTCCTGAGCGGTATGATGGCTGCGTGGTCCCATGGTGTTTATACTTGCGTACTATTGATTGTACAGATGAACGTGGTACCTTCAGGTGTTTGGAAATTGCTCCCAAGGATGAACCAGACTTGTGGAGGTCTGCAATTATTTTCTGAGGTCTTGGCTGATTTCTTTGGATTTCCATGATGTCAAGCAAAGAGGCACTGAGTTTGAAGGTAGGCCTTGAAATACATCCACAGGTACACCTCCAATTGACTCAAATGATGTCAATTAGCCTATCAGAAGCTTCTGAAGCCATGACATCATTTTCTGGAATTTTCCAAGCTGTTTAAAGGCACAGTCAACTTAGTGTATATAAAATTGTGACCCCCTGGAATTGTGATACAGTGGATTATAAGGTGAAATAATCTGTCTGTAAACAATTGTTGGAAAGATGTCCTTAACGACTTGCCAAAACTATAGTTTGTTAACAAGAAATTTGTGGAGTGGTTGAAAAATGAGTTTTAATGATTCCAACCTAAGTGTATGTAAAATTCCGACTTCAACTGTGTACTACACAGATATACTACACATATATACACACTACACATACTGTACATAGACAGCATCAAGACAACTGTAGTGTTGCAGGTCAGAGTTCAAATACAAATCACCTCTATACGACAAAGAGGAGATAAAAAACATGTTCTAATGTTCTTCTCCATTAGAAAGCAAGTGGGATTCCGGGAGAACTTGATCACCAGGTTACATCCTGGTGGGATTCCAGGATAAATGGATCATCAGGTTACATCCTGGTGGGATTCCTGGATAAATGGATCACCAGGTTACACCCTGGTGGGATTCCAGGAGAAATGGATCACCAGGTTACATCCTGGTGGGATTCCAGGAGAAATGGATCACCAGGTTGCATCCTGGTGGGATTCCTGGAGAAATGGATCACCAGGTTACATCCTGGTGGGATTCCTGGAGAAATGGATCACCAGGTTAAATCCTGGTGGGATTCCAGGAGAACTTGATCACCAGGTTACACCCTGGTGGGATTCCAGGAGAACTTGATCACCAGGTTACACAATGGTGGGATTCCTGGAGAACTTTATCACAAGGTTACACCCTGGTGGGATTCCTGGAAAACTTGATCACCAGGTTACACCCTGGTGGGATTCCTGGAGAACTTGATCACCAGGTTACACAATGGTGGGATTCCTGGAGAACTTGATCACCAGGTTACATCCTGGTGGGATTCCTGGAGAACTTGATCACCAGGTTAAATCCTGGTGGGATTCCTGGAGAAATGGATCACCAGGTTACATCCTGGCATGGTTCCTCTGTTGTTGACACGTATATGGCAAAATATAAGGAGACATGCACGGGAACATATTTAGATTAAATTAGCAAATAGGATATATTGTATTTCAAAGCCAGACCTACTGAATAGAATCTGAGGAGCATTCAGAAACCTCTGGAGGGTGTTCTGAGGTTACATTTAGGTTTAGGTTTGTTCCTGTTTTAAAACCTGTTAGGGCTAGGGGGCAGTATTTGCACGGCCGGATAAAAAAACGTACCCGATTTAACCTGTTAGGGCTAGGGGGCAGTATTTGCACGGCTGGATAAAAAAAATGTACCCGATTTAATCTGGTTACTAATCCTACCCAGTAACTAGAATATGCATATACTTATTATATATGGATAGAAAACACTCTAAAGTTTCTAAAACTGTTTGAATGGTGTCTGTGAGTATAACAGAACTCATTTGGCAGGCAAAACCCTGAGACATTTTCTGACAGGAAGTGGATACCTGATGTGTTGTATTACCTTTAAACCTATCCCATTGAAAAACACAGGGGCTGAGGAATATTTTGGCACTTCCTATTGCTTCCACTAGATGTCACCAGCCTTTACAAAGTGTTTTGAGTCTTCTGGAGGGAGATCTGACCGAACAAGAGCCATGGAACGATGATGGCCCATTAGACACCTGGCGCGCTAGTTCATGTTGGGTACCCTCGTTCCAATACGTTATAAAAGAGTATGCATTCGTCCACCTTGAATATTATTCATGTTCTGGTTAAAAAAGGCCCTAATGATTTATGCTATACAACGTTTGACATGTTTGAACGAACGTAAATATATTTTTTCCCCTCGTTCATGACGAGAAGTCCGGCTGGCTTAGATCATGTGCTAACAAGACGGAGATTTTTGGACATAAATGATGAGCTTTTTTGAACAAAACTACATTCGTTATGGACCTGTGATACCTGGAAGTGACATCTGATGAAGAGAATCAAAGGTAATGGATTATTTACATAGTATTTTCGATTTTAGATCTCCCCAACATGACGTCTAGTCTGTATCGCAACGCGTATTTTTCTGGGCGCAGTGCTCAGATTATTGCAAAGTGTGATTTCCCAGTAAGGTTATTTTTAAATCTGGCAAGTTGATTGCGTTCAAGAGATGTAAATCTATAATTCTTTAAATGACAATATAATATTTTACCAATGTTTTCTAATTTTAATTATTTAATTTGTGGTGTTGACTTGACTGCCGGTTATTGGAGGGAAACGATTTCCTCAACATCAATGCCATAGTAAAACGCTGTTTTTGGATATAAATATGAACTTGATAGAACTAAAAATGCATGCATTGTCTAACATAATGTCCTAGGAGTGTCATCTGATGGAGATTGTAAAAGGTTAGTGCATCATTTTAGCTGGTTTTATGGTTTTGGTGACCCTGTCTTTGAATTGACAAAACATTACACACAACTCTTGTAAATGTACTGTCCTAACATACTCTAAATTTATGCTTTCGCCGTAAAACCTTTTTGAAATCGTAAAACGTGGTTAGATTAAGGAGATGTTTATCTTTCAAAGGGTGTAAAATAGTTGTATGTTTGAAAAATTTGAATTTTGACATTTATTTGGATTCAAATTTGCCGCTCTTGAAATGCACCTGCTGTTGATGGAGTGCACCACGGGTGGGACGCTAGCGTCCCACCTAGCCCATAGAGGTTAATCTGGTTACTACTCCTGCCCAGTAACTAGAATATGCATATAATTGTTTCATTTGGATAGAAAACACCCTAAAGTTTCTAAAACTGTTTGAATGGTGTCTGTGAGTATAACAGAACTCATATGGCAGTCAAAACCCTGAGACAAATCCTGACAGGAAACTGAAATCTGATGTGTGGATATCACTTCAAACATTTGCCATTGAAACACACAGGGGCTTGGGATTCATTTAGCACTTCCTAAAGCTTCCACTAGATGTCCCCAGTATTTACAAAGTGTTTTGAGCCTCCTACCATCAAAATTGACTGAAAGAGAGGATGTTTACCTTTGTCATAGGGGATGGGCCATTACCATTGTGACGTCGGCGCCCATGGGTACTCTCCCTTTTTGAAACGTTTTGAAAGACAATGCAACCGTCCCAATGGAATATTATTGAAGCCCTGGTTGAAAAAGCCCCTAAAGATTTATGTTATACAACATTTGACATGTTTGAACGAACTTAAATATATATTTTTTGCTCATTCCTGACGACAAGTCAGACGCACACGGTACATTTTCACTTGCCTTCGGAGCGCGCTAACACTATTGGGACATAAATTATTAACTTTTTTGAACAAAACTACATTTGTTATGGACCTGGGATTCCTAGAAGTGCCTTCTGATAAAGATAATCAAAGGTAAGGGATTATTTACAATAGTATTTTTGATGGTTGATCGTTCCAAGATGGCTCCAACATTTATAGCCTAGACTTTTTTTCTGGGCATACCACGTCGTTTATTGCAAAGTGTGATTTCCCAGTAAAGTTATTTTTAAATCTGGCAAAGAGATGGCATTCAAGACATGTTAATCTATAAGTCTTTGAATGACAATATTACATTTTAACAATGTTTTCGAATAGTAATTTTGTAAATTGTAGCGCTGATCATCAGAAGCATTTGAGGGAAAAGATTTTCTGAACGTCATGCGCCGATGTAAAATGCTGTTTTTATATAAATATGAACTTTATCGAACAAAAAATGCATGTGTTGTGTAACATGATGTCCTAGGAGTGTCATCTGATGAAGGTTGACAAAGGTTAGTGCTGCATGTAGCTGTGTTTTGGGTATTTGTGATGCATGCTAGTTGCTTTGAAAATGGCTGTGTGATTATTTCTGGCTGGGTACTCTGCTGACATAATCTAATGTTTTGCTTTTGCTGTAAAGCCTTTTTGAAATCGGACAACGTGGTTCGATTCAGGAGAGGTGTATCTATAAAACGGTGTAAAATAGTCATGTTTGAGAAATTGAAGTTATAGCATTTATGAGGTTTTGCATTTAGCGCGACGCGATTCCACTGGCTGTTGATTAAGGTGGGACGCAAGCGTCCCACTGGCCCAGACAAGTTAATGATATACAACCCTACACACATGGGAGGAATAGAGCTTCAAAAACAAAAGCACAACTTTACAATCACAGAGAATATGGATAAAGTGTCAAGAACAATATGACCACAGAAGTGAGTGGAGATATAGACAGCATCTCATCACTGGAGGCTGCTGAGGGGAGGACAGCTTTATAATAATGTCTGGAATGGAGTCAATGGAATAGCATTAAAAACAAAATGGAAACCAGGTCTCCATTCCAGCCATTAGTATGAGCAGTACTCCCCGTCAGCAGCCTCCCTTGCATCTCACGTACCTTTCAACATCACTAAAGATTGGATGAAGGATGGATGAAGAAAGAGGAAAGAGAGATAGAGGGATGATAAATAAGTTCTCTGCAGGCATGAGTGAAGGAGAAATACAATCACGTTGTACATCAGTTGAGATCCAATTGTCTGGAAAGTCAAGCGTAATACAATGCCTTTCCAGACGTGTAACTACATAGATTCACTCATGCCTTTTGAAGAGCTGCATCATGGATGTCACAACAGGAGCGGAGCCAACTGAAAAGTCCCAGTGTTTAGGAAGGTAATGGCGTTATTTTTAGTAAATGTGGTAAAAAATATATATATAATACTTCATCGACAAATTCGTCACAGCTCATGTTTTGTGCCAAAAGTAATTTGCCTCGCAAGGTTAAGTGATCTCTGGTGATTATTTCTCTGTGGAGTTGGTACTGGCTGTGTGGACAGGAGTCTGAAGTGGCCACTCAGCCCAGCATGGACACCCTATTGTGGGATGTACAATGGGGTCTTTGTCTGATGGGTGCCTTTGCCACATGAGAGAGAGAGAGAGAGACACACAGAGAGCCAAGCAGAGGTGATAGGAGAGAGTTTGAGAGAGAGATGCTTCTGTTCCCAACCAACTGCAGCACCTAGATCTTCTGCACAGATTCTGTCAGACCTGGGCCCTGACAGGAAATCTCAGTAAGACCAAAAACAATGTTGTTCCAAAAAAGGTCCAGTTGCCAGGACCACAAATACAAATTCCATCTAGACACAGTTGCCCGAGAGCACACAAAAAATTATATATACCACGTCCGAAACATCAGCGCCACAGGTAATTTCCACAAAGCTGTAAACGAGCTGAAAGAAAGGCCTTCTATGCCATCAAAAGGAACATAACATTTGACATACCAATTAGGATCTGGCAAAAAAAATACTTGAATAAGTTATAGAACACATTGCTCTTTATGGTTGTGAGGTCTGGGGTCCGCTCACCAACCAAGAACCAACCATATCCTTGCCACTGAGAAAGGCCGCCATAGCCTGTCTTTTCTTGAGAGCCAGGTCTGCCTACGTGCACACTGCCCACAAAATGAGGTGGAAACTGAGCTGCACTTCCTAACCTCCTGCCAATTGTATGACCATATTAGAGACTCATATTTCCCTCAGATTACACAGATCCACAAAGAATTCGCAAACAAACAAAAATTTCACCCATATCTATTGGGTGAAATACCACAGTGTGCCATCACACTGAAAAGGGCAACCAGTGAAGCACAAACACCATTGTAAATACAACCCATATTTATGTTTATTTATTTTCCCTTTTGTACTTTAACTATTTGCACATTGTTACAACACCGTATATAGACATAATATGACATTTGAAATGTCTTTATTCTTTTGGAACTTTTGTGAGTGTAATGTTTACTGTTCATTTTTATTGTTTATTTCACGTTTGTTTATTATCTACTTCACTTGCTTTGGCAATGTTAACATTGGAGGGAGGGAATGAGAGAGAGAGAGAGAGAGAGAGAGAGAGAGAGAGAGAGAGAGAGAGAGAGAGAGAGAGAGAGAGAAAAATATATAGGTTTGAAAATTAGAGGGTGTGGATATAAAATGAGAGAGAGAGAGAGAGAGAGAGAGAGAGAGAGAGAGAGAGAGAGAGAGAGAGAACTATCATTCCCCTTACAGAGAAGATGGGACAAGGACAATGGCAGAAAAAGGAGCAGCTGTGTGTGGAGAATGGGGATAGTTTACACCTGTAATATACAACATTCACTTTGGTATGTTCTTCCCCTCAGCCTTCTGCTGTGAGTCATAGACAATATTCTGCTTCCTTCCCAAGTGCTACACTTTTCCTGAGAGGAAAAACAGAACAATTGAGCTAGTTTCACTGCTAAAAGGAGGCAGAAATACCCTCTTAACCTGATGCTGTCTAAGTTTTCCTTTTATCTCCAGTGGTGTGCTGGCAGCAGCCGTGGCAGCAACCATTACTATGAGAAATGACAGCCAGGGCTGGGCCAACCTTCAAGCCTCTCAGAGAGGAGAACACACACGTTTGGGCCCTTTCAGACTGGCACACACTACATGGCAGTCAGTGCCAGATGAATGCAGCTCCTAGCAGGGAAGAGAAAGCTTGACCTTTATTCTCACTGTGTCTCTTCAGCCTCTTTCTGTATTGGACTGGGAGGAGAGCTGGGAGGAGAGCCGGGAGGAGAGCCGGGGAGGAGAACCGGGGAGGAGAACCGGGGAGGAGAGCCGGGGAGGAGAAACGGGAGGAGAACCGGGGAGGAAAGACGGGGAGGAGAGCCGGGGAGGAGAACCGGGAGGAGAGCCGGGGAGGAGAGCTGAGGAGAGCCGGGGAGGAGAGCCGGGTTGGCGAGCCGGGAAGAGAGCCGGGGAGGAGAACCGGGAGGAGAGCCGGGAGGAGAGCCGGGAGGAGAGCCGGGAGGAGAGCCGGGGAGGAGAACCGGGAGGAGAGCCGGGAGGAGAGCCAGGGAGGAGGGCCTCACAGAAATAAAGCAATTAGGATAACAGCAATGGCAGACGTCAACCGTTTCAGAATTATGATAAGTTATTTTCACCAAAAAAGCCAAGAGTTGAGTTGGCTTTGACAACCTCCGTCTGTGCTTTTTACCGTGACCACAGCACATTATGAAAATATGAGAATGTACTACGTCTCGTTAAAAAATGGATGCTATTAGAAAGGATTTGTTATTGTTATATATTTTTTATTGACCTTAAAATATGTATGTTCTAAAAACATGTTTTTTACTGATGAGTCATATTAACAAACTGTACTACATTGGTCTGAAATATCTGTAACTTAAACATGTGATTTAATACTAGTCTACTGTTTTCCTGAATGTTACAGCTGAACAGAGATTGTGTCATTTTCTAAAACATTTCATGTCTGTTCCAGATGAATTGACGGTTTTCCTTGACTGAGTTGGGACTCTGTGTTAGCTACACAGCCGAGTGGGTTAAGCAGAGCTGAGATGGTGTCATTGGTGTTTGTACAGTACTACTATATCTGGCCCTTGCAGGACATCTACCATGCAGCTATTCTTGCAGTAGGGTGACATGTCGTACAGGCCAGTCCAGCACATTGGCTCTCACACAACATCCACATGCAGGCATCCAGACCCACTCAGCCTTGTATTATTTACGTCTACCAACCAGAATGGAGCCAGAATGGGTGTGAGTTGTGACAGGATCGTAGTCCCAGGGGAGGTAGAGTTCAGAGGCAGGGGGTGGGGGGGGGGGGCTGCCCTGTCAGCTGTGCCCAGCCCCACAGGTGCATGGAGAGGCAGGGGTCTCATGTAGTTCGACCCTTACAGATGGTGCTCTGCTTGGGGACCTGGCAGTGGTAGTGGAGAGATGTACTGATGATGTAAGGCCTGAGTCCATGGACCTCTCTCCTCCCTCTCTTTCTTACTCACTCCCACACACTGACCAACCGACCGAACGACTGGATCAAGGGATGATTAACAGGCACTAGCCAGCATCTCATCCATCTTCCTTCCTCCCTGGTCTCTCTCTCTCTCTCTCTCTCTCTCTCTCTCTCTCTCTCTCTCTCCTAATACTGGTCTCAACCCTTTTGCAAACCTCTTCTGTACTTGATCCTATCAGAGGTTACTTCCTCTGTCCTTGATCCTATCAGAGGTTACTTCCTCTGTCCTTGATCCTATCAGAGGTTACTTCCTCTGTCCTTGATCCTATCAGAGGTTACTTCCTCTGTCCTTGATCCTATCAGAAGTTACTTCCTCTGTCCTTGATCCTATCAGAGGTTACATCCTCTTGCCTTGATCCTATCAGAGGTTACTTCCTCTGTCCTTGATCCTATCAGAGGTTACTTCCTCTGTCCTTGATCCTATCAGAAGTTACTTCCTCTGTCCTTGATCCTATCAGAGGTTACATCCTCTTGCCTTGATCCTATCAGAGGTTACTTCCTCTGTCCTTGATCCAATCAGAGGTTATTTCCTCTCGCCTTGATTCTATCAGAGGTTACCCCGCCTGTCCTTTGTTGTCAATAATCACAGTCTACACAGGAGGTAACAGTGTTCTTGTGGGAGAGTGGAAGATAAATGGCATTAGCTGAGTTTAAGCAGAGTCCCTTAGAATAGTGGCAGGATAAATAGATTCCAAGAGACACTTCAATGGTGCTACATTTCAAGTACTCTCTAACTGTGTAGTACCCGTGATAATGATTGATTCATAATTTAAACATTATCCCAGACACACACACACACACTTGTAGGTGTGACTCATAACACACAAAACGCTTCGCACACATTCACACAGATACACATGTGTGCGCTTGCTCGTACGCACACACACACACACACACAGGCGCAAACAATATAAAACTGTTCCTGTTCTGTTAACTTTGGGCGTAGAATGATTATAAAGAACACTGTGTGAGAGAGAGGGGGGAGAGAGAGAGAGAAAGAGGGGAGAGAGAGGGGAGAGCAAGATAGATATATAGAGAGAGGGAGGGAGAGAGAGGGGGGAGAGAGAGATAGGGGAGAGAGGGGCAAGGGGAGAGAGTGGCGAGGGGGTGAGAGAGAGTGGGCGGAGAGAGAGAAGGGGGGTAAGAGAGAGAGGGGGATGAGGGAGAGAGAGAAAGAGAGCAAGAGAGAGAACGAGGGAGAATATTAATGATTGCCCAGGCTTGTTGGACTTGATTTCCAACTTAGGGATTCATGTCTACATCAGACATAATGCCATTTTGTAAAATCCTTAACCACTTAATAAGCTAAAATGAAGAAATGCAGTGGGGAGTTAATTAAATCTGGAACATTTCAGATTGTAATCATTGACTTGAGAGAGAATGAGGAGGAAAGCAGAAAACAGTGTTTGATTTTCTGTCCTTCTAAATACACTCTAAAAGGGAAATGTTCCCCGGAGAATCCTTAAAGGGGTTCTTCAAATTGGAACTGTGGGGGAACCCATATAAATTCTTTAAAAAAAAATACCTTTTAATGGATTCTCCAAGAACCTTTTGAAGAACCTTTAGGGGATAATTTTTGGACTACCTCCCTACCCTCCCTATTATTAATACGCATAAAAATAACAATATATTAGTGTATCAGTTTTTATTATGATTTTGTTGCAAAAAACAAATCCAAATATGAGGTAAACTCCCAGAAGAGCCCCAAGTCCAATGGATACATCCTCTGGTGTGTTGATGTTAATGTGTTGATGTCCTCTGTATCCTCTGTCCTGTTAATGTTAATGTGTTGATGTCCTCTGTATCCTCTGTCCTGTTGATGTTAATGTGTTGATGTCCTCTGTATCCTCTGTCCTGTTGATGTTAATGTGTTGATGTCCTCTGTATCCTCTGTCCTGTTAATGTTAATGTGTTGATGTCCTCTGTATCCTCTGTCCTGTTGATGTTAATGTGTTGATGTTCTCTGTATCCTCTGTCCTGTTAATGTTAATGTGTTGATGTTCTCTGTATCCTCTGTCCTGTTGATGTTAATGTGTTGATGTCCTCTGTATCCTCTGTCCTGTTAATGTTAATGTGTTGATGTTCTCTGTATCCTCTGTCCTGTTAATGTTAATGTGTTGATGTCCTCTGTATCCTCTGTCCTGTTGATGTTAATGTGTTGATGTTCTCTGTATCCTCTGTCCTGTTAATGTTAATGTGTTGATGTCCTCTGTATCCTCTGTCCTGTTGATGTTAATGTGTTGATGTTCTCTGTATCCTCTGTCCTGTTAATGTTAATGTGTTGATGTCCTCTGTATCCTCTGTCCTGTTGATGTTAATGTGTTGATGTTCTCTGTATCCTCTGTCCTGTTGATGTTAATGTGTTGATGTCCTCTGTATCCTCTGTCCTGTTAATGTTAATGTGTTGATGTCCTCTGTATCCTCTGTCCTGTTAATGTTAATGTGTTGATGTCCTCTGTATCCTCTGTCCTGTTAATGTTAATGTGTTGATGTCCTCTGTATCCTCTGTCCTGTTGATGTTAATGTGTTGATGTCCTCTGTATCCTCTGTCCTGTTAATGTTAATGTGTTGATGTCCTCTGTATCCTCTGTCCTGTTGATGTTAATGTGTTGATGTTCTCTGTATCCTCTGTCCTGTTAATGTTAATGTGTTGATGTTCTCTGTATCCTCTGTCCTGTTGATGTTAATGTGTTGATGTCCTCTGTATCCTCTGGTGTGTTGATGTCCATGTGTTGATGTTCTCCGTATCCATAGTCCATAGTGATTTTGCAGTGCATGGTGATCGAACAGGTTTCCTGTTATATTCATCAGAGGTGTAGGGAGGGCGATTACACAGGTGTAGGGAGGGCGATTACACAGGTGTAGGGAGGGCGATTACACAGGTGTAGGGACAGCGATTACGACAGTATTCATACCTTGGTTTTTGTGGTAAATGTGAATGAAAAAAACGGTTTTGATAATGGTTTCATACACATCCCTTGTCCATAATGTAGAGGCCTATGGGACATTCATTGAAGACGAAGAGGTAAGGGAGGAAGATGGTACATGTGATCTGCATAGGATACCAATAGACATACCTTTGTAGATCTTCTCGTCTGTGAACCTGCAGACACAAAATGAGCAGTTCAGTCATCAGCATCCAATACAGCTAGCCTTCAACATATTCTTATAGCCTACGTATTATCATCAGCATCCAATACAGCTAGCCTTCAACATATTCTTATAGCCTACGTTGTAACGGTTTTGACTTGAGGTTATCGTTTATAGGGGTGCCAGGTAGGTTGTGCCTTCCAGAGAAAATATTGGTTTCTCCTTTTGGTTTGGGAGGGAATGAGTCCCATCTGGTCCGTCAAGTCTACACCAATACAAAGGAATCATGTAAAAGTCAGGATGGAAATACACTTTTCATAAACCCTTAAAACATTGGAAAGAACTTACAAAACAACTATTCTTTTGCGTGGTTGTATTACTAACATAAATGATCACACACACACACACACACACACACACACACACACACACACACACACACACACACACACACACACACACACACACACACACACACACACACACACACACAACAATATAACAAATAATGAGCTCTAAATAGCTCTGGTTCCTCCAGAAATGTCCTGTACCTCGGGCCTAAGAGTCCAGCCCGGTAAACAAGTTCAGGGAACTCAAGTGACCTTAGTCACGCAATGTTTGTCCGTTCATACAGTGTAGCGTAAACCCAGTGTCAATCATACAATCAAAATAACAAATATTTTACCACACAACTATAAAGCGTATCACATCTTAATAAGTCCTCAACTACAACTAACTACATAAATCATCACAGTATACATCACACCAAAACAAATGAAATACTGTATACAAAAAGGTTGTAGTCAGTCAGACAAGCCAATCCGCCGACAGATCTCCAGCTGAGAAAGGCCATGAAGAACACAGAGAGGTGTAGTCCACGGACGCAAAGAGTGGATCCGGTCCTGGGTAAACTTGCTATTAGGCTACACAAAGCACACTTTTAAATGCAACACAACAAACGGAAGCGACGCTTCAGAACTCAGGGTTGAACACATCCTCATTCATGTTTCCATCACAACCCCACTTTTGCACAGCTGATGCTGGCTATTTAATTGGGAATTAAAGGGAAATCGCCCTATTGGAAAGAGAAGCACTATTTGATTCAGAATTAAAGGGAAAGCGCCCTATTGGAAGGAGAAGCACTGAGACGGTTCAGAAACATTCAGGGCCGTCACAACGTATTCTTACCTCTTTGTTGATTGATAACCAAGATTTGCACAAATATGAAAACATAGATGGTATCATCATACAACAATATCAATTTAGATCGTACAAGGGACAAACCTTACCTTAAATTGAGGAGATCTTTAAACATTTTCAGTTAAGTGCCTACACCTGCTGTCCTTTCAAATTCAAAGTTAGTCAGTTAGGTTCCTGCAAGAACCACCCACCAGCTAAGGAGTTTCCTCAATGAACCCCCACCAGCTAAGGACTTTCCTCGATGAACCCCCACCAGCTAAGGACTTTCTTCGATGAACCCCCACCAGCTAAGGAGTTTCCTCGATGAACCCCCACCAGCTAAGGAGTTTCCTCGATGAACCCCCACCAGCTAAGGAGTTTCCTCGATGAACCCCCACCAGCTAAGGACATTCCTCGATGAACCCCCACCAGCTAAGGACATTCCTCGATGAACCCCCACCAGCTAAGGACTTTCCTCGATGAACCCCCACCAGCTAAGGACTTTCCTCGATGAACCCCCACCAGCTAAGGACTTTCCTCGATGAACCCCCACCAGCTAAGGACTTTCCTCGATGAACCCCCACCTCCTTTGGGGTTCTTGGAAGAACCTTTTGGGGTCAATTTTCAGTGCCAAGAACCCTACGGTTCTTCAGAAAACTTTGAGGATCTAAGAAGAACCCTTGTTGAACTCCTAATTTTTAGAGTGTAGAAGAAGATAAATGCATGTATTTAATTTCCTGGAAATGTCTTCACATAAAGGTTTAGTTGAAAAGATGGAGGATTAAACTGTTTTACCTCTTGACTAGGTGATCTACCACTAATCTACCAATCTCACTCATCTACCAATCCCACTCATCTACCAATCCCACTCATCCACCAATCCCACTCATCCACCAATCCCACTCATCCACCAATCCACCAATCCCACTCATCCACCAATCCCACTCATCCACCAATCCCACTCATCTACCAATCCCATTCATTCACCAATCCCACTCATCCACCAATCCACCAATCCCACTCATCCACCAATTCCACTCATCCACCAATCCCACTCATCCACCAATCCCACTCATCTACCAATCCCATTCATCCACCAATCCCACTCATCCACCAATCCCACTCATCAGGATTCATCAAAGGGAAATTGGCCAAATAGAGAAAAATAATTAAGGGGGCTTTTGTCAATCAAGACATTACATTTACAAACAGGGAGGAAATGTCTCGTTATTCTCCCTTGAGTATATACTGTACAGTTGTTATTCAGTTGCCTTCCTGGATATAATGTATTAACGATACCCACGTTTTACAGTGACTATACTGTACGTCCTCAACCAATGACTGGCTGAAAATATTAGTCTATAAACAACATACAGTACAGTTATAAATTCACCGACCAGGTTTGGCCTTGCTCGTCTGTAAATAATATGTGAACATGGCTTGGCTGCATCACTGTTGCCATAGCAACATACCCGTAAACAGGAGTCATGCTGGAGGCGAGCAAAGTGACCATTGGACCACGCGTTCCTGTACTGGCATGGGGAGAGCAGGGTGACCATTATGGAACATATTTGTAGCCCCATCAAAGACCATTCATTCAACTGCTTCTCTCAGCTTTTCTCAGTTCTCCTCTGCTCTCCTCTGCTCTCCTCTGCTCTCCTCAGCTCTCCTCAGCTCTCCTCTTCTCTTCGCTCCTCAGCTCTCCTCTTCGCTCCTCAGTTTTCTGCTCTCCTCAGCTCTCCTCTTCTCTCCTCTTCTCTCCCCAGCTCTGCTCTGCTCTGCTCTCCGCAGCTCTCCTCTCCACTCCTCAACTCTCCTCTCCTCAGCTCTCCCCAGCTCTCCTTCTCCTCTCCCCAGCTCTCCCCAGCTCTCCTCTCCTCTGCTCTCCTCTCCTCAGCTCTCCCCAGCTCTCCTTCTCCTCTCCTCAGCTCTCTTCTCCTCAGCTCTCCTCTTCTCTCCTCTCCCCAGCTCTCCCCAGCTCTCCTCTCCTCTGCTCTCCTCTGCTCTCCTCTGCTCTCTGCTCTCCTCTCCTCTCCCCAGCTTTCCTCTGCTCTCCTCTCCTCAGCTCTTCTCTCCTCTTCTCAAACACAACTTTGACTATTATTATTATTTATTTATTTTTAAACAAAATAAATTCACTAAAAGGAAGAAAATGTAAGAGAAGAAGAGGAGTGAAGTTTCAATTGATCAAATATGTCCTTTAATACGCTGCGTCTATCCTTTTAAAACATTATTATTGTATTTAATCGCCTCAGCGCAGCACCATTAAAAAGGCTTTATCATCTTTTGTTAGAGTTTTGCAATTAATTTAGAAGAGAGGAACAGGGAACAGGACTCATAGGGAATGGGTAATTTAGCTGTGATGCCGGAACCTTCCACATAGTTTAAGCCATCCTCGTTACTCCCTTTCCTAATGCTCACGGTATCGACATACCGTGACGCACCACTCGTAACCCTGAACGACGGTCTTATTGTGACTTCTCTAGTATTCTTAATGGCACAGCATGGATATAGACTTCACTAATAGGACTTTAGTGAACCAAACATAAGTATACAGGTATAGCTGGTAAAAATGGGCACTCAAGATTGGACTACAAATGACCGTTCTCTCGTTACACACATCAGTCCATTCATCAGTGGTTCTCCACCTCTCTTCTAAGATGGAGAGTTCATTGGAGATTACTCCATTAACGTCAATCATTTTGTTTTTGTGGTGATTCCTTCCAAATACATTTATCTAACAACATCTCCTATGTTTCCTTCCTGCTTGCCATGGTCCTTTGAGAGAGGGATGTTTACCATCATCTGCCCATTTAGCTACTTTACCTTAGCTTTCATAGCCTATTTTTCAATTACCATGTTATTTGTGTCAATCATTTTGTTACAGAAAGGTTCAGACCCTGCCACATAGAGAATAACATATTCGCTACATACAAAGCCTAATGGCTTTCCCCGCAGTGGCGTCAAATGACACACAGCAACATTCTGAATAAAGAATAACAAAAAAAACTGGTTGTTAAGTCAGCAGTCTGGAATAATTACTTTCCTTTCACTGTCCCCCCCGTGGAGGGGTATGTCTCTGTCCGTAAGTTCATTTTTTAAATGTATTTTTTTTTTAAATGTTTGCTTGTATGTTAGTCATATCTCAGACAGTACTGGTCCAATTTTGTTGGAACTTGAGTGAATAATGAGTCTTGCCGTAATGATCTGTCATTTACAAAATTACTGATTGGCCAGATTGTGGTGTTATAAAAGAGATCGAAAATACAAAATGTTCACCGCGTTTGACATAAAGTCAGGAAGTTTGGTATATAGGCCCCTCTCCTCACAAGGAAAACATGTGCCAAGGGACACATAAGGTCCGCCATTATGGATTTTCTGCCAAATTACTGATCTGTCACAAAATTACTGATCTGCACAAAACTTGATATGTGGCATCTATGGACAAAGGTCTCTCAACAAAATATTTTCCAGACTATTACCTAAAACAGCATGGCCGATATTGACCAATTAACATTCACATGTGTGTGGTCTGCAACAGAAATGCATATAAATCAATCAAAGATATTTGTATTGTAACACGTGGCACACATGTTGCAGACACAGTTAAGACACAACATACGCAACAACCTTCATATCAACCACACGGTGGTACTTTAACGGGCACATGTTTATATCTCTTGATCTGTATGACTCAGAGTGCTGAAATTTGGCACACATGCTCAGGGATTTGAGTCTAGCTAACCCACGCAATATCTCAGACACCACTGGCTCGATTTCGACAAACATTGGGTGAATGATGAGCCCTGCCATAGAGATACGCCTTTACAAAATGACACTGATAACCCCAAGGGAGGCGCTACAGTAATCAACTGAAATTCCAAACTTTGAACAAGCATATGTCCTGTCTGCTTTGAGCTTCAATTGTTGTCACTAATTAGCCCAAGGGGTGGGGGGGGGGGGGGGGTGCTGTTGTAGGGGGACAACATTTTTCACCTTCTATACGTACCGCGGTGAACACCTGCCAACCACAAGCATACAGATATGGGTCACCCGTGTGAAACAACTTCCCGATCCTCCTTAAGTGACAGCCTAAAAGCCCTGAGCAGGTTTTCAATCATAAAAACAAATGATGCAATGGAACCTGGGGAAGGCCTCCTACAAGAGAAGAATGGTGGTTTGACAAGTCACCTTGCACCCTGGGGAAAACAGGACATTTCACTGAGGTGATTACTCCCGTGTTGGGCAGATAAGCCTGCATGTTGTTTCACTCAGGCGTTATCAATAGACGCCCCGGCCGGCATTTCAATCTGCTCACTACAGCTTCATATCTCCCCATCTGTATCCACCCAAATGAGGAAGTGGAAAGCGTTCAAGCTTGTCTGGGACTCTCTCTTTTTCTCACTCTCTCTCTCTCTCTCTTTCTCTCTCTCTCTCTTTTTCTCACTCTCACTCTCACTCTCTCTCTTTTTCTCTCTCTCTTTTTCTCACTCTCACTCTCTCTCTCTCTTTCTCACTCTCTCTCTTTTTCTCACTCTCACTCTCATTCTCTCTCTCTCCCTCTCTCTCTTTTTCTCACTCTCTCTCTCTTTTTCTCACTCTCTCTCTTTTTCTCACTCTCACTCTCACTTTTTTTCTCACTCTCTCTTTCTCACTCTCACTCTCTTTTTCTCACTCTCTCTTTTTCTCACTCTCACTCTCTTTTTCTCACTCTCACACTCTCTCTCTCTTTTTCTCTCTCACACTCTCTCTCTTTCTCATTGTCACTCTCTCTCTCTCTCTTTCTCACTCTCTCTCTCTTTTTCTCACTCTCAGTCTCGCTCTCTTTTTCTCACTCTCACTCTCTTTTTCTCACTCTCACTCTCACTCTCTCTCATAAAAAAAATAGAATAAAAATTGTCAACGGGTCAACAGTAACAACAATAACCCAGGGTCAAAATAACCATACATTCAACAATAAGCATTCAGTAGAGTACATGTGCAGGTTGATTGGTCTGTCAGACACTGTCCCTCAACTTATGGCAGGCAGCAATGTAGTGCGCTGCCAACCCACAGCTCTCTGCGTCCTCCCCCAACAGGACGGGTAGCCTATCCTCATCAGAGAGGTCTTTGAAACCTTGAATAAGGGTTTCAAATTTGGGAAAATGACACTCTCTAATTGTTTTATATTTTTGACATTTTGTCAGAAAATGCAGCTCCGTCTCAGGTTCTGCTGTTGTGCAGTGGTTGCACAGCCTTTCCTCTACAGGGAGCCAGGTTTTCCTGTGTCTACCCTTCTCAATGGCAAGGCTGTGCTCTCTCTCTCTCTCTCTCTGTGAAGGTTCTTCTCATTCATCACACCAAACAGCCATATCCCTCCCCCCATCAGAGAGGAGAACATTATCCCCGGAACATTATCAGCAAAGTGCATTGTCTGTCTGTTTATCAATTAGCAAGCATGTACAGAGCATAGAAAAGCAGGTAAAGCGGGCGGGTGTTAAGGAGCAAGATTTGGAGTCATGTTTCGGAGGACGCATGACTCAACCTTTGCCTCTCCAGAGCCTGTTGGGGAGTTGTAGCGATGAGACAAGACCGGAATTTAAATTGGGAGAAAAAGGGGATTAAAAAAAAGTCAACCTTGTAGTATTTCCATCATACATTGTCACCTAAGTTGTTTCCATTTCATAACGCCTGCAGCCTTTAACCACACTCAATTAAGATAAAGTCCTGTTTGGAGCTGCCAGAGGAGAGGGGTGATGAGCGAGAGAGGTGTGAGAGGGGGGACTAGAGGGGAACAGGGGCGCTGACAGAGCCCCAGCACACGGCTGTCCCCCTGGGACGTAACCTGTAGGTAACAGACCCCTGGAACTCTGGAGACCTGCTGGCAGACTCCCGGAACCCTGTGCTGATGGATACCCAGGTGGCTGACCATGAGCAAAGCCAGGCTGCTAACAGACAGGCCCCAGGGTAAGCCTCAGACACAACACAGCTGATGGAGGCCAGTGGAATTGGAACTGTTTGCATCAGAAGCTTCCAGAATGGCCCCCAACATATCAGTAGGAAGAGTGGTGATAGCAAAAGCCAAAACAACACAGCTACTAATAAAACATAATTATTTTATACAGATAAAGCAGATTATTATGGTCACTGACTGATAATTATCAGTAGAAACATTTGACACGGCACTATATTATGTTTGTCTGTCTGTCAATTAAATTAGTTTAATGATATTCATGTGATTGTTGTAAAAAATGTACATGAAAAAAAAAGATATTTATAAGTTCAGAGGAGACCATAGAGTACTCAAGAGAAATCAACTGGGTGATTTGTTTTCACATACGGTAACTGTAAGTAGATCTATCCAGGACCAGCTGGATTGAGACTAACTGTGAGTGCCGGTAGTGACAGTTCATAGCTATGCACTCAAACATAAACATCTCAAAGTCTGACTGAAAACCAGATCATATCTGTAAGCGGACCCAGACTGCAAAGGAACTCTCCAAGGCCTCAGATCCCAAGCTATTCACACCTGCATGCAATCAGACCTCCTGCCGGTGTGAGGTCAAGGCTGGGATCAGAGGGAGGCGTTGAGCCGTCACTCAGCACAGGTCAGGCCTCCTGGGTAAGGTCCACAGGGCTGGTGGGCTGGCTCCTCTGGTCCTGTTAGTTGTTTAATTGTTTAAACACCTGTTGTCTCAAAGGGGGGACACTCGTTCCAAGTCTTTCATTTATAGAATGTGAAGTGGAGGCGAGGAGAGGGACGGAAGCTATACTGTTACATTGATGCTGTTGACCCGGATCACTGGTTGCTGCAGAAAAGGAGGAGGTCAAAAGGGGGGTGAGTGTAACCGATGTGAAATGGCTAGTTAGTTAGCGGTGGTGCATGCTAATAGCGCTTCACTCGGGTGACGTCACTCGCTCCGAGACCTGAAGTAGTTGTTCCCCTTGCTCTGCAAGGGCCACGGCTTTTGTGACGCGATGGGTAACAATGCTGTCCCTCTCCTCACCCCAACCTGGGCTTGAACCAGTGACCCTCTGCGCACATCAACAACTGACACTCCACTAAGCATCATTACCCATCGTGCCACAAAAGCCGCGGCTGTCGATGACAAAATCCCTTGCATCACATTTTCATGCCTCTCAGAACAGCCTCAATTCGTTCGGGCATGGACTCTACAAGGTGTCGAAAGTGTTCCATAGGTATGCTGGCCCATGTTGACTCCAATCCTTCCTACAGTTGTGTCAACCATACCCGTTCACAGGCACTTCAATATTTTGTCTTGCCCATTCACCCTCTGAACGGCACACACACACAATCCATGTCTCAATTGTCTCAAGTCTTAAAAATACTTCTTTAATCTGTCTCCTCTCTGTTCATCTAGTCTGATTGAAGTAGTAACCTGTCCCCTCCTCCTCTTCTTGTACACTGACTGAAGTGGATTTAATTAAGGGATCATAGCGTTTACCTGGATTCAACCTGGTGAGTCTATGTCATGGAAAGTGTTCTTAATGTTTTGTTTGCTCAGTGTATTTCGATCTGAAGGTTTTGTTTGTGTCTGTTCAAGCGGATTCAGTAAATTTCCCATGATTATATGCTGTATTGATAAGCCATTGACGTTATTCTCAACAACTTTCGCGACTTTTGATTCACAGGTACTTTGCTTTGAACATTTGAACAAATTATGAAAGTTGCCGGAGAAGCTATTAGTCTTCCATTTTCATCCATTTCTAGAGAGAGTGTCAGTCTCTTTAAAATATGATAAAACATTTTTGTAATTATTTATTTACTTTTATATCACCTTTATTTAACCAGGTAGGCAAGTTGAGAACAAGTTCTCATTTACAATTGCGACCTGGCCAAGATAAAGCAAAGCAGTTCGACACATACAACAACACAGAGTTACACGTGGAGTAAAACAAAACATACAGTCAATAATACAGTAGAGAAATAAGTATATATACAATGTGAGCAAATGAGGTGAGATAAGGGAGGAAAAGGCAAAAAAAAGGCCATGTTGGCGAAGTACATACAATATAGCAAGTAAAACACTGGAATGGTAGATTTGCAGTGGAAGAAAGTGCAAAGTAGAAATATAAATAATGGGGTGCAAAGGAGCAAAATAAATAAATAAATAAATACAGTAGGGGAAGATGTAGTTGTTTGGGCTAAGTTATAGATGGGCTATGTACAGGTGCAGTAATCTGTGAGCTGCTCTGACAGCTGGTGCTTAAAGCTAGTGAGGGAGATAAGTGTTTCCAGTTTCAGAGATTTTTGTAGTTCATTCCAGTCATTGGCAGCAGAGAACTGGAAGGAGAGGCGGCCGAAGGAGGAATTGGCTTTGGGGGTGACCAGTGAGATATACCTGGTGGAGCGCGTGCTACAGGTGGGTGCTGCTATGGTGACCAGCGAGCTGAGATAAGGGGGGACTTTACCTAGCAGGGTCTTGTAGATGACCTGGAGCTAGTGGGTTTGGCGATGAGTATGAAGCGATGGCCAGCCAACGAGAGCGTACACGTCGCAGTGGTGGGTCGTATATGGGGTTTTGGTGACAAAACGGATGGCACTGTGATAGACTGCATCCAATTTATTGAGTAGGGTATTGGAGGCTATTTTGTAAATGACATCGCCGAAGTCGAGGATTGGTAGGATGGTCAGTTTTACAAGGGTATGTTTGGCAGCATGAGTGAAGGATGCTTTGTTGCGAAATAGGAAGCCAATTCTAGATTTAACTTTGGATTGGAGATGTTTGATGTGAGTCTGGAAGGAGAGTTTACAGTCTAACCAGACACCTAGGTATTTGTAGTTGTCCACATATGCAGGCAGCGATCGGTTGAAGAGCCTGCATTTAGTTTTACTTGTATTTAAGAGCAGTTGGAGGCCACGGAAGGAGTGTTGTATGGCATTGAAGCTCGTCTGGAGGGTTGTTAACACAGCGTCCAAAGAAGGGCCAGAAGTATACGGAATGGTGTTGTCTGCGTAGAGGTGGATCAAAGACTCACCAGCAGCAAGAGTGACATCATTGATGTATACAAAGAAGAGAGTCGGCCCAAGAACTGAACCCTGTGTCACCCCCATAGAGACTGCCAGAGGTCCGGACAACAGGCCCTCTGATTTGACACACTCAGATTTTACACTATCAGAGAAGTAGTTGGTGAACCAGGCAAGGCAATCATTTGAGAAACCAAGACTATTGAGTCTGCCGATGAAGATGTGGTGATTGACAGAGTTGAAAGCCTTGGCCAGGTCAATGAATACAGCTGCACAGTATTGTTTCTTATCGATGGCAGTTAAGATATCGTTTAGGACCTTGAGCGTGGCTGAGGTGCACCCATGACCAGCTCTGAAACCAGATTGCATAGTGGAGAAGGTGCGGTGGGATTTGAAATGGTCGGTAACCTGTTTGTTGACTTGGCTTTCGAAGACCTTAGAAAGGCAGGGTAGGATAGATATAGTTCTGTAGCAGTTTGGGTCAAGAGGGTCCACCCCCTTTGAAGAGGGGGATGACCGAAGCTGCTTTCCAATCTTTGGGAATCTCAGACAACACGAAAGAGAGGTTGAACAGGCTAGTAATAGGGGTTGCAACAATTTAGGCAGATAATTTTAGAAAGAAAGGATCCAGATTGTCTAGCCCGGCTGATTTGTAGGGGTCCAGATTTTGCAGCTCTTTCAGAGCATCAGCTGACTGGATTTTGGAGAAGGAGAAATGGGGAAGGCTTGGGCGAGTTGCTGTGGGGGGTGCAGTGCTGTTGACCGGGAACGGGGTAGCCAGGTGGAAAGCATGGCCAGCCATAGAAAAATGCTTATTGAAATACTCAATGATAGTGGATTTATCGGTGTTGACAGAGTTTCCTATCCTCAATGCAGTGGGCAGCTGGGAGGAGGTGCTCTTATTTTCCATGGACTTTACAGTGTCCCAGAACTTTTTTGAGTTTTGTTGCAGGAAGCAAATTTCTGCTTAAAAAAGCTAGCCTTGGCTTTTCTAACTGCCTGTGTATATTGGTTTCTAACTTCCCTGAAAAGTTGCATATCACAGGGGCTGTTCGATGCTAATGCAGAACGCCACAGGATGTTTTTATGTAAGGGCAGTCAGGTCTGGAGAGAACCAAGGGCTATATCTGTTCCTGGTTCTACATTTCTTGAATGGGGCATGCTTATTTAAGATGGTGAGGAAGGAAATTTAAAAAAATAACCAGGCATCCTCTACTGACGGGATGAGGTCAATATCCTTCCAGGATACCAGGGCCAGGTCGATTAGAAAGGCTTGCTCGCTAAAATGTTTCAGGGAGTGATGAGTGGAGGTCGTTTGACCGCTGACCCACTATGGATGCAGGCAATGATGCAGTGATCGCTGCGATCTTGGTTGAAAACAGTAGAGGTGTATTTAGAGGGCAAATTGGTTAGGATGATATCTATGAGGGTGCCCGTGTTTACGGCTTTGGGGTGGTACCTGGTAGGTTCATTGATAATTTGTGTGAGATTGAGGGCCTCAAGCTTAGATTGTAGGATGGCTGGGGTGTTAAGCATGTCCCAGTTTAGGTCACCTAGCAGCACGAGCTCTGAAGATAGATGGGGGGCAATCAGTTCACATATGGTGTCCAGAGCACAGCTGGGGGTAGAGGGTGGTCTATAGCAGGCAGCAACGGTGAGAGACTTATTTTTAGAGAGGTGGATTTTTAAAAGTAGAAGTTCAAATTGTTTGGGTACAGACCTGGATAGTAGGACAGAACTCTGCAGGCTATCTCTGCAGTAGATTGCAACACCGCCCCCTTTGGCCATTCTATCTTGTCTGAAAATGTTGTAGTTAGGGATGGAGATTTCAGAGTTTTTGGTGGTCTTCCTAAGCGAGGATTCAGACACGGCTAGGACATCCGGGTTGGCAGAGTGTGCTAAAGCAGTGAATAAAACAAACTTAGGGAGGAGGCTTCTAATGTTAACATGCATGAAACCAAGGCTATTACGGTTACAGAAGTCATCAAAAGAGAGCGCCTGGGGAATAGGAGTGGAGCTAGGCACTGCAGGGCCTGGATTCACCTCTACATCGCCAGAGGGACAGAGGAGGAGTAGGATAAGGGTACAGCTAAAAGCTATGAGAATTGGTCGTCTAGGACGTCTGGATTAGAGAGTAAAAGGAGCAGGTTTCTGGGGGCGATAAAATAGCTTCAAGGTATAATGTACAGACAAAGGTATGGTAGGATGTGAATACAGTGGAGGTAAACCTAGGCATTGAGTGATGATGAGAGAGATCTTGTCTCTAGAAACATAATTGAAACCAGGTGACGTCATCGCATGTGTGGGTGGTGGAACTGAAAGTTTGGATAAGGTATAATGAGCAGGGCTAGAGGCTCTACAGTGAAATAAGCCAATAAACACTAACCAGAACAGCAATGGACAAGGCATATTGACATTAAGGAGAGGCATGCTTAGCCGAGTGATCATAAGGTTCCAGTGAGTAGTGAGGTTGATTGGGGTCACGGCTATTCAGACAGCTAGCTAGGCCATGGGTAGCAAGTTGGCAGAAGATGGTCTGTTTTTAGCCACGTCATGCGTTTCCATCGGTAGATTAGTGGGGTTCCGTGTGGTAGAGGGGACCAATCCAATTGGCAAAATAGTTATAGTTATAGTGGCACAAGAAAATTGGCCGATAGACCTATTCCACCTTCCAGAGACACCTGAAACCCCACCTCTTTAAGGAATACCTGGGATAGGATAAATAATCCTTCTAAACCCCCCCCCCCCCCCCCCAAAAAAAAAGATATAGATGTACTATTGTAAAGTGGTTGTTCCACTGGATATCATAAGGTGAATGCACCAATTTGTAAGTCGCTCTGGATAAGAGCGTCTGCTAAATGACGTAAATGTAAATGTAAATGTATTCAGATAGCAGCCGATAAGACAGCTAACGATTAGTGGGCCGCAGATGGGCGTTCAGGTTACGTTGCGACAGAGGGGCCAGTTGGATAACTCCCTCGGGCAGATAACGTCGGTAGTCCAGTCGTGAAGGCCCAGTGGGGCTCCGCATCGGCAGTAAAACGGGTCCGGATAGGTGATTGTAGCCCAGGAGTGGCAGATGGAACTCTTCAGCTGGCTAGCTCCGGAATAATTGATGTTTGCTCCGGGACCGACATTAGCCAATAGTCACTCGGATAGCAGCTAGCTAGCTGCAAGATCCTGGTGTAAATGTCCAGAGCTTGCGGTAGAAGAGAAAATAGGTCCGGTATGCTCTGGTCTGAGTCGCGTTGTTCAAAACTGGCGATAGCTTTTCGAGCTAAGGGATAGCTGATAACAGACAACCGTGGTTAGCTGAGTTCTAACGTTAGCTAGTGAACTGGCTAACTTCTGGCTAACTTCTGGCTAGCTTCTGTTGTGGATTTCAGATTTGAGGTGAATAATACCTTTTTTTAAAACAATTGGTGAGGCTGGTTGCAGGAGAGTGTTTTGAAGTTGAGTTTTTAGAAAAAAAATATATAAAAAGATATGCGAAGAAAACATATAAATATATATATACACGGGACACGACAAGACGAGGACAAAGGACGTCTGACTGCTATGCCATCTTGGATATAGTGTCAGTCTCTTTAAAACCAGATCCAAATTCAGACCAATCTAATTTTGTGGATCACGGGTAATGCTCGTTCCTAGGGGATATGACTTATTTCTCGGGTAATGCTAGTTGCTAGGGGATATGACTTATTTATTTTAATTTGGCATGGAAACAAACAGGACAGGAACCTCCCATTTATATCGTGGAGAACAGAAAAAACAAGTCCCCAGCTTTGCATTTTGTGTTTCATTAAGTGCTAAACAAAGGCAGAAGAAATCAAATGTCCCCACCGAAAAAATAGTAAAACCCCCAGCTAAACAACTTACTAAACATACAAAAGAAGAGTGCATTTCATTTTGCTCCTAATTATGCTGATGGCGGTTTCTTTGTTGGCTTGGGTGCTACCAAACCAAGGCACTAAAGGCCCCTTTGTCCTGGTAAAGCCCGTGGCTTACACTGCCAGGCAGATGGGAATCGACTGTAATTAGTTTAGCCCTCTCAGCTTCCCCTCTCTGCCAGGAGAGGGCTTTACCCACTGGGCTCTGGAGTGAGCATGCAGGAGGTGACCCACCATACACGCCAGTCAGAGAGAGTATAGGGATCAAGTCAGTGCAAAAAGTGAAGTCATTTAAATTGACTTCAAATCCTCATAGAAAACAATCGGGAAATGTTCAATTCATAAAATTGAATTTCAGTTGAGTTATAAAACATACGGATATATAGCTAGAGTGTACAGTTTATTTAGGCCTATATTGCATCCACCTTCCCCTTTAAACTCTACGCACGCAATTTTGTTTTTCTTGTTTGTTCAATCATTGCTGTTTTTTGGAGCGGTTGCTGTTCACACCTCAGCGAGCACGCTCAAATGGTTCTCACCCCCCGTTTTAGAACACTGCCATTTTCCACAGCCCTTTGCCCTGAGTAAATGGATACTCTCTTCTTTCTCTCTCCTCTCATTGAAAGAAGAGGCTAAAACCTCCCTGCCTAATCAGGGTGCTCAGGAGGATTCTGGGAGCTAAAGGGCTCATGCCTTTGTTTGTGGTTGCCGTTTTCTGGCGAGGCCTAATGCCCCGGGGCTTTTTAATTTGCTCTCCACTGACTCCTGGTTAATTGGGTTGGTTAAGCGTCATCCAAGTTCAGCCATGTTAAACCCACATTATATTTCACACACACACACACACACACACACACACACACACACACACACACACACACACACACACACACTGAACTTCCTGGGACGGCTATGTCAAAGGAAAGGGAGGGATGGATGGGCGGGGTGGAGGGATGGATAGGACTGGATGGAGGAATGGCTGGAAGGGAGGGAGGGAGGGAGGGAGGGAGGGAGGGAGGGAGGGAGGGAGGGAGGGGAGGGAGGGAGGGAGGGAGGGAGGGAGGGGAGGGAGGGAGGGAGGGAGGGAGGGAGGGAGGGAGGGAGGGAGGGAGGGCTGAGGGGAGGGAGGAATGGATGAATGGTTGGGAGGGATAAGGGCTGGAGGAGGATAAGTATGGGGAGGTTTGGTCTTCATTACACAACTTACACATAGAGGCTTCTGGCAGGAGGTTGTATTGTTCTGTACCAGCATGTCACTTGCTATGACTACATCTGCAGCTAGTTTTATATTGTCATGACTGCTCTCTGTGTAATTATGTCTTATACTTATGTACCAAACAGGGTACAAGCAGCCAGCACTGACCACCACTATTGGTTGATGGATCATAAACATCACGTGGTCAGGGGTAGCCTGTGGCCTTCATCACTATGGAGGATGAACCAGACCGGGCAGTCACATTACCCCAGACAAGCCCATCTGAAGTGGGGATTACCCCCGGGCCTGCCACATCTGCTTGGGTCTCCAGTGGGAGCCAAAAGATGAAGTGTCCTGGACTAAGCGAAGGGCTTTCTAAGTGTGTAATCATCTGTTGCTCCTCTAGGAGAGGCCAGGCGAGCGAACACAACGATGACTTTTTTTACCAAATCCCAGCGATTCGAAATGCGCCTTAGGAATCTCATTAAGACCCTCCACGCGTCGACGGCACTGCGACAGACTGCCAGTTTTCTCCTGGAGCACAGCAGGAGCAGACCAGGCCGGATTTACCCGGATAATGGTTTCATATTAAGTAGGGAGCAGGAAGAAGAATGAATAAGCAAAGAGGGGAATATTCTCTCCTTCTCCTTGTCCTCCTTCTCTTTCTCCTTCTCCTTCTCTCTCTTTCTTTCTCTCTCGCTCTCTTTTTCTCTCTCTTTCTCTCACTCTTGCCTGCTCTCCTTCCTCGATTGTTGTAACTATTCCTTAAGCCTACCTATTCAGGCAACCAAAACAACATTGATTTCCCATTACGGGTGGCAAGGCTCCTGCTGGGGAGGTTCTGTCGGTTGACTGGTTCTCAGGCCTGTCCTCCAGGACACTGTTTCACTGTTGTATCGATGTGATTCTGTTCCCAAAACAAATTGAACATGGTGCTGTCACACTAGCTGCCCTGTGAAAGGTCTACAGAGTTTGGGGTACAGTCTATCTGAATAAGGGCTAGGGCCTCATTACTTAGTTGAACCTCCCTTAGAGAATTTGGTAAGCAATTGATTAATTTTCAACGACACTTAAAGGACCAGTGCAGTCAACAGCATGATTTCCCTGTGTTTTATATACTGTTAACTGTCAAAATAATGGAAACACTTATGAGGACTCAAAGTATATTGTGCGTCCACACAGGTGTGGTTCCTGAGTTAATTAAGCAACTAACTTCATGCGTATTTATTTATGTAATTAACCTTTATTTAACTAGGCAAGTCAGTTAAGAACAAATTCTTACTTACAATGACGGTCATGTATAAAAATGTTGGGCAGGCCATTATTTTGGCTACGATTGTCACGCCCTGACCTGAGAGAGACGGTTTATTTCTCTATTTGTTAGGTCAGGGTGTGGGGTGGGCATTCTATGTTTGTATGTATTTCATGTTAGGGGTGCGTGCCTGCACCACGGGGTTTTCGATTTGTTTCGGTAGTGTTACCGTGTTTTTTCAAGACTTTGTTTAGGAGTCGAGGTTTCTCCTCCGTGTGTGCAATTTGTTTCCCTGTGTGTGGCGACTTCGTTTTATGCGTGTTTTTCCCTCTTGTTGTACTGTGAGTTCGGGACCACCTTATTAAACGTATTGTGCCACTGGAACTTCTTTGCTCTCCTGCTCCTGATTCCTACACCCCCCCCTCCTACTAGGAGGCACTGTAACAACGATGGCTATGCCCCCGTACTGTAGGATGACTATGCCCCTATTCACAGGGCACAAGTGGTCACTGAATGGTTTGATGAACATGAAAACAATGTAAACCATATGCCATGGCCTTCTCAGTCACCAGATCTAAACCCAATTGGAAAATTATGGAGTGATGCTGAGACAGAGTTTTCCACCACCGTCGACAAAACACTAAATTATGGAATGTATTGTGGAAGAATGGTGTCGCATCCCTCCAATAGAGTTCCAGACACCTGTAGAATCTATGCCAAGGTTCATTGAAGTTGTTCTAGCTTGTGGTGGCCTTCCCCATTATCCCCTGTGTATTTATACCTGTGTTCTCTGTTTGTCTGTTGCCAGTTTGTCTTGTTTGTTCAGGTCAACCAGTGTTTTGTGTCTCAGCTCCTGGTTTTTCCAGTGTCTCTATTCTCACCCCCCCTGGTTTTGACCCTTGCCTGTCCTGACTCCTAGCCTGCCTGCCGTCCGGTACCGTTGCCCCACCTCTGGATTACTGACCCCTGCCAGCCTTGATCTGTCTATTAACTGCCCCTGTTGGAATGTTAAACTATTGTTTATTCGACGTGGTCTGCAACTGGGTCTTACCTTCATAGCTTATAGTACGAACTGGCCATGACTGACCCAGCAGACCCGGACCAGCTGCGCAACGCCATCTCCTCCCAAGGAGCCTCCATTGGTAGGCACGAGGAATTGCTTCGTGGGCTTATGGAGGGGGTCCAAACGTTGGCTGAGCGCCACGACCGGGCGTTGGACATGCTGCTGGAGCAATTTAGCGGGTCGTCTTGGGGGTAGCCTGCCACGGTGGTAACCCCACCGCCCCTCAGCAACTCGGTGGTTAACAGCGCCGCCCCACCGACCACTCCACAGTCCCGGGAGCCCCGGTTACCTCCCCTGGAACGCTTTAATGGAGAGCCATAATCACTGCTACATAAACACTGCTACATAAACACTGCTACATAAACACTCCTACATAAACACTGCTACATAATCACTGCTACATAAACACTGCTACATAAACACTGCTACATAAACACTGCTACATAAACACTCCTACATAAACACTGCTACATAATCACTGCTACATAAACACTGCTACATAAACACTGCTACATAAACACTGCTACATAAACACTGCTACATAAACACTCCTACATAAACACTGCTACATAAACACTGCTACATAAACACTGCTACATAAACACTGCTACATAAGCATTGCTAAATAAACATGATTGAGAAAATGGCCAGAGGACCACGAGGCATTGACCTCTCGACACATAGAATTAGATATTAAAACTCTCTAGCTGACCTCCTGACCTCTCTCATGTAGTTTGTGTTTGGGATGTGTCTGCGAGCCTGATTTACACAAGCATCGGTTAAAGAGGTGAAACCTCCTGTGTCCGGGCCGAGCACACTGTGAATCTCAGATGCAGTATGCTTGGCAGTTGAATGCATAAGAAGCAGAGGTTTGCTCTGTTTATTTGTTCAGTCATGACCTCCAGGCTGCAGCGTAACCCCTGGTGACTCAACTGTGCAGCTGTAAAATCCAACAGAAAGAGTGAAGGGTCAAAGGTGAACGAGGAGGTTATCAATAGGTTTTAATTAGAGATTATTGCAGTCACAGCTTTTTGCGTTTGATTGTCATCGGCCATAATAGACTCCCTGGATTAGGTTAGCCTTGCCTGGGGTCAGAGTTCAAAGGTCAAATCAATGTCATGATCTGTAAAAGATGCCCACATATGAACTCAATGACAGTAAAAAGTAATTATAATGCACTGATCTGAATAATATATTATTTAGGAAGGAACATGTTCCTCTGATATAGGTGTATTTGTATGTATTAGGGGTCCCCATTAGTTCCTGTCAAGGCAGCAGCTACTCTTTCTGGGGTTTATTATGGATCCCCCATTAGTTCCTGCCAAGGCAGCAGCTACTCTTCCTGGGGTTTATTATGGATCCCCATTAGTTCCTTCCAAGGCAGCATCTACTCTTCCTGGGGTTTATTATGGATCCCCATTAGTTCCTGCCAGAAGCTACTCTTCCTGGGGTTGATTATGGATCCCCATTATCTCCTGCCAAGGCAGCAGCTACTCTTCCTGGGGTCTATTATGGATCCACATTAGTTCCTGCCAAGGCAGCAGCTTCTCTTCCTGGGGTTTATTATGGATCCCCATTAGTTCCTATCAGGGCAGCAGCTACTCTTCCTGGGGTCCAGTAAAATGAAGGCAGTTATATACAATAAATATGAAAACATTACATTTCACAGCAGAATTCACAACACATTAAGTGTGCACCCTGAGTTGTGTGACGCTGAATGAGCAAGCCCACTAGAAAAACAGCCTTTTTTGGAGTAGAGTATATAAAATGTACCCTGTCCGTCCACGGCCCAATGTGAGACGTTCCTCCGGGAAGAGACAGGTTAATCAGTAAGGGAGACACATTGGGCTCTACCTGGTCCTGGAGACATAATTAGGAAGGGGCTGGAGCGGTGTCTGTGAAAATAGAACAAGCACTGTTCAGAAGGACATAAGGAAAGGGATAGATATGCCAAGGCAATATCTGCTCTGTTTAAATACTGTTATTTTACTTACTTAGAATCTTCTTCTTTCCCATTTGGTTCATATGGCTTCCACCAGAGAGCGTCACTGCTTCCAATATTCTGCCTTCTGGGGGTAGGGTTTTCCATGACAGGCCAATCTCCTCGGTTCTTCGCCAGGTTTCCTTTTGGTGGGAACATAATTGGTTACATCATTGTGAAAACTGAATTATGAGAAATTCAGTCAAAATTAAGATGGATTTGATGGATATGATATGTACTGGCAGTGAAACAATAGATTTGATATGTAGTATGTCATTGAAACAATATATTTGATATGTAGTGTGTCAGTGGAACAATAGATTTGATATGTAGTGTCTCAGTGGAAATATAGATATGATAGATATGAATCCACAGAATGTTGGCCGGACCTTCAACATAATTGATTCTTTATTTCCATGTGTTCTTTTTGTTTACACATTTTCATTCAACCTGTCGTAAGGCAAGGCTATCATTAAAGAAGGCGTTGAATCATAATCCAAAATGCTAAATTGGAACACTGAGTTTGTTGGATCCCATGTTGTTATGGCATGAATAAATAGTTCCAGTGTAACTATTCTGTCTCTTCAGGGAAAGAAATCTATATTACCACAGAAAACACACAGCAAATAAAGAAAAACTAAAAGGAGAAAATTAGAGGGAACATGCTTTAAATATGCTTTGTTTTTGCTCAGAGCTCTCGTTCGCTTTTATAGTTTAGTTATATTTCTTTCATGTATTATGAATGGGAGGCTTCTTGTGTAATGCGGGCTGGGGTTTAAAGTAACGGAGGCTGGATGGTGGCTGTGCAGATGGATATGACCACTGAAAGGGCAATTGAGAACACTAATGTCCCTGGACAGTGTTGAATCAGGTACAGTCCAGTTGCGAGTTTCCCTGTAGTCAGTGTGTGTGGTTGGGTTTGGTCAGTGGACAAGCCTCTGGACCCAGTCGTCTCTGGACCCAGTTGTCTCTGGACCCAGTCGCCTCTGGACCCAGTCGTCTCTGGACCCAGTCCTCTCTGGACCCAGTCCTCTCTGGACCCAGTCGTCTCTGGACCCAGTCGTCTCTGGACCCAGTCCTCTCTGGACCCAGTCGTCTCTAGACCCAGTCGTCTCTGGACCCAGTCGTCTCTGGATCCAGTCCTCTCTGGACCCAGTCGTCTCTGGACCCAGTCGTCTCTGGACCCAGTCGTCTCTGGACCCAGTCGTCTCTGGATCCAGTCCTCTCTGGACCCAGTCTCTGCCAGAGTGACCACACTTGTCTAACATCCTCCTCATGGCAAAATATAGGATGTAGCCAGTAATGGCCATGTGGAAGGAATACACCGTAGGTATTTGGAAACAACAAGACTGATCATTGGAATGTCTTGATTGCTTGAGGGAAGTTGTGAAGTGGAAACAGAGAGACAGTGTAAAGGAAAGCACAGCGGTCTAAAGCACTACATCTCAGTGCTAGAGGCGTCACTACAGATACCCTGGTTCGATTCCAGGCTGTTTCACAACCACCCGGGATTGGGAGTCCCATAGGGCGGCGTGCAATTGGCCCAGCGTCGTCAGGGTTTGGCCAGTGTAGGCTGTCATTGTAAATAAGAATTTGTTCTTATTAACTGACTTGCCTAGTTAAATATATATTTAAGGGTTTGTTGAGACCTCATGAAGTCCTATCAGACCTGTCTTCTACGTTCTGGTGATTGCACTAACTGACGTTGAGTTTGCACCTGTCTTCCCCTTCTTCTTTCTTTTGGATTATTTTGATATATCTCCCCAGTTTCCTCATCATCTAAATGTGTAGGCAGAACTATGTTCATTTTCAACTCAGTTATTTCCCTATAACATAAGCTGTGTGGGTGGGAGGAGAGAAGAAGAATCTCTAGAGTGTCTATTCATTTGGCAAAGCTTCCCTTTCCTCTTCATGAACATTCTCCTGTGCATTTGATTACTTCAGGACATGGGTTTATGTATCCTCTCTCTGGCTGTATGATAAACCCAGTCTTTCTCTCTGGTGGGGGCTGTGTGATAACCCCTGTCTCTCTCTCTGGTGGGGGCTGTGTGATAACCCCTGTCTCTCTCTGGTGGGGGCTGTGTGATAACCCCTGTCTCTCTATCTGGTGGGGGCTGTGTGATAACCCCTGTCTCTCTATCTGGTGGGGGCTGTGTGATAAACCCAGTCTCTCTATCTGGTGGGGGCTGTGTGATAACCCCTGTCTTTCTCTCTGGTGGGGGGCTGTGTGATAACCTCTGTCTCTATATCTGGTGGGGCCTGTGTGATAACCCCTGTCTCTCTATCTGGTGGGGGCTGTGTGATAACCCCTGTCTCTCTCTCTGGTGGGGGGCTGTGTGATAACCCCTGTCTCTCTCTCTGGTGGGGGGCTGTGTGATAACCCCTGTCTCTCTCTCTGGTGGGGGGCTGTGTGATAACCCCTGTCTCTCTCTCTGGTGGGGGGCTGTGTGATAACCCCTGTCTCTCTCTCTGGTGGGGGGGGGGTGTGATAACCCCTGTCTCTCTCTCTGGTGGGGGCTGTGTGATAACCCCTGTCTCTATATCTGGTGGGGGCTGTATGATAACCGCTGTCTCTCTATCTGGTGGGGGCTGTGTGATAACCCCTGTCTCTCTATCTGGTGGGGGGGGGGGTGATAACCCCTGTCTCTCTCTCTGGTGGGGGCTGTGTGATAACCCCTGTCTCTATATCTGGTGGGGGCTGTATGATAACCGCTGTCTCTATATCTGGTGGGGGGCTGTGTGATAACCCCTGTCTCTCGCTCTGGTGGGGGCTGTGTGATAACCCCTGTCTCTCTCTCTGGTGGGGGGCTGTGTGATAACCCCTGTCTCTATATCTGGTGGGGGCTGTGTGATAACCCCTGTCTCTATATCTGGTGGGGGTGTGATAACCCCTGTCTCTATAGCTGGTGGGGGCTGTGTGATAACCCCTGTCTCTCTCTCTGGTGGGGGGCTGTGTGATAACCCCTGTCTCTCGCTCTGGTGGGGGCTGTGTGATAACCCCTCTGTGTCTGTCTAGGGCTGTACATATATGGGGAACTGCTGAATTGTTAATCTCCTCTGTTTGTATTAATCAGACTGAGAAAGGCCATGCCTGCTGTCTTAACTGTCTAAACGACTCTGTTTCCCCTGTACGACTCCGTCTCATCTTTATGACTCCTTCGACACTGTACGACTCTGTCTCATCTTTACGACTCCGTCGACCCTGTACGACTCCGTCTCATCTTTACGACTCCGTCGACCCTGTACAACTCTGTCTCATCTTTACGACTCCGTCGACCCAGTACGACTCTGTCTCATCTTTACGACTCCGTCGACCCAGTACGAATCTGTCTCATCTTTACGACTCCGTCGACCCAGTACGACTCTGTCTCATCTTTACGACTCCGTCGACCCAGTACGACTCCGTCGACCCCGTCGACCCAGTACGACTCCGTCGACCCAGTACGACTCCATCTCATCTTTATGACTCCGTCGACCCAGTACGACTCCGTCTCCCCTGTACGACTCCGTCTCCCCTGTACGACTCCGTCTCCTCTTTACGACTCCGTCGACCCAGTACGACTCTGTCGACCCCATCGATCCAGTACGACTCCGTCGACCCCGTACGACTCCGTCGACCCAGTACGACTCCGTCGACCCAGTACGACTCCATCGACCCAGTACGACTCCGTCGACCCCGTACGACTCCGTCGACCCAGTACTACTCTGTCGACCCCGTCGATCCAGTATGACTCCGTCGACCCAGTACGACTCTGTCTCATCTTTACGACTCCGTCGACCCAGTACGACTCCGTCGACCCCGTATGACTCCGTCGACCCAGTACGACTCCGTCGACCCAGTACGACTCCGTCGACCCAGTACTACTCTGTCGACCCCGTCGATCCAGTACGACTCTGTCGACCCAGTACGACTCTGTCTCATCTTTACGACTCCGTCGACCCAGTACGACTCTGTCTCATCTTTACGACTCCGTCGACCCAGTACGACTCCGTCGACCCCGTCGACCCAGTACGACTCCGTCGACCCAGTATGACTCCGTCTCATCTTTATGACTCCGTCGACCCAGTACGACTCCGTCGACCCAGTACGACTCCGTCTCCCCTGTACGACTCCGTCTCCCCTGTACGACTCCGTCGACCCAGTACCACTCTGTCGACCCCGTCGATCCAGTACGACTCCGTCGACCCCGTACGACTCCGTCGACCCCGTACGACTCCGTCGACCCAGTACGACTCTGTCGACCCCGTACGACTCCGTCTCCTCTTTACGACTCCATCTCCTCTTTACGACTCCATCTCCTCTTTATGACTCCATCTCCTCTTTACGGAGGGAATAGCTATACTGTTTGTTTTCAGTCATGTTTCCTGTCACCTTGCCGTGATTTAAAGTGGTGGTTCGCGCTTTCAGTTTTGCGCGAATGCTGCCATCAATCCACGGTTTCTGGTTAGGGAATGTTTTAATAGTCACAGTGGGTACAACATCACCGATGCACTTTCTAATAAACTCACAGAGTCAGCGTACACATCAATGTTGTTGTCTGAGGCTACCCGGAACATATCCCAGTCCACGTGATCGAAGCAATCTTGAAGCGTGGAATCCGATTGGTCCGACCAGCGTTGGATAGACCTGAGCACGGGTGTTTCCTGTTTTAATTTTTGTCTATAGGCTGGGAGCAACAAAATGGAGTAATGGTCAGATTCGCCGAAGGGCGGGCGGGGGAGGGCTGTGTGTGCATCGCGGAAGTTAGAGTAGCAATGGTCGAGAATGCTATCAGCCCGTGTCGCCATTGGATATGCTGATAGAATTTAGGAAGCCTTGTTCACAGATTAGCTTTGTTAACCTTTTATGGATCTGAGGACCCTTGCTGAATCTTTTCAGTCTCCTGAGGGGGAATAGTAAAGTGACTATGCAGCATCATGGACCTGAACAAGCCACACTGCATCCTTCCCAGGCTCTGACGCAGATAGGGTAGACAGAGTCGTATATGATAGACAGAGTCATGTAGGGTAGACAGAGTCGTGTACACATGATGGCGTCGACAGAGATGGTCTTCTAGCTTCAGGTCCTTAGAAAACTATGCAGTTATTTGTTTTTTTATGTATTATTTCTTACATGGTTCGCCCAGAACATCTCAAGTGTTATTAGATACAGCCGGGAAGAACTGTTGGATATAAAAGCGACGTTAACCTCTTACATCTAGACGTTCCGCTTGCGGAACACCTGCTCCAATATCCAATGATAGGCGTGGCGCGAATGACAAATTCCTCAAAAATACAAAAACTTCAATTTTTCAAACATATGACTATTTCACAGCATTTTAAAGACAAGACTCTCCTTTATCTAACCACACTGTCCGATTTCAAAAAGGCTTTACAGCAAAAGCAAAACATTAGATTATGTCAGCAGAGCACCCAGCCAGAAATAATCAGACACCCATTTTTCAAGCTAGCATATAATGTCACAAAAACCCAGAAGACAGCTAAATGCAGCACTAACCTTTGATGATCTTCATCAGATGACACACCTAGGACATTATGTTATACAATACATGCATGTTTTGTTCAATCAAGTTCATATTTATATCAAAAAACTGCTTTTTACATTAGCATGTGACGTTCAGAACTAGCATACCCCCCCGCAAACTTCCGGGGAATTTACTAACAATTTACTAAATTACTCACGATAAACGTTCACAAAAAGCATAACAATTATTTTAAGAATTATAGATACAGAACTCTTCTATGCACTCGATATGTCCGATTTTAAAATAGCTTTTTGGTGAAAGCACATTTTGCAATATTCTAAGTACATAGCCCAGCCATCACGGGCTAGCTATTTAGACACCCGGCAAGTTTAGCCTTCACCAAAATCAGATTTACTATAACAAAAATGTTATTACCTTTGTTGTCTTCGTCAGAATGCACTCCCAGGACTGCTACTTCAATAACAAATGTTGGTTTGGTCCCAAATAATCCATCGTTATATCCGAATAGCGGCGTTTTGTTCGTGCGTTCCAGAAACTATCCGAAATGGTAAATCAGGGTCGCGCGCATGGCGCAATTCGTGACAAAAAAATTCTAAATATTCCATTACCGTACTTCGAAGCATGTCAACCGCTGTTTAAAATCAATTTTTATGCAATTTATCTCGTAAAAAAGCGATAATATTCCGACCGGGAATCTCCTTTTCGGCAAACAGAGGAAAAATCACAAAGACGGGGGCGGCCAGTGCACACGCCTAAGCCCACAGTCCCTTGATCGGCCACTTGAGAAAGGCGATAATGTGTTTCAGCCTGGGGCTGGAATGACGACATTCAGGTTTTTCCCGGGCTCTGAGCGCCCATGGAAGACGTAGGAAGTGTCACGTTGGAGCAGAGATCCTTTGTAAAAGATAGAGATGGCAAAGAAGTTCAAGAAATGGTCAGACAGGCCATTCAAACAGTTTTAGAAACTTTGGAGTGTTTTCTATCCAAAGCCAATAATTATATGCATATTCTAGTTACTGGGCAGGAGTAGTAACCAGATTAAATCGGGTACGTTTTTTATCCAGCCGTGAAAATACTGCCCCCTAGCCATAACAGGTTAACTTACCAACATTACGACCAGAAATACGTCTTTCCTGATGCGGATCCTTTGTTCGGATCTCCACCCTGGACATGCTCTCTTATCCCAGAGGTCGACCCAAAACAACGCGGTCGCCGCAGGACAGGCAGATGGAGCGGCCTACTGGTCAGACTTAGAAGGCGAGCACACCATCCACCGCTTCCGAGCATGCTACTCGCCAATGTCCAATCTCTAGAGAACAAGGTATACAAAATTAGGGCATGAGTTGCCTTCCAGAGAGACATCAGAGATTGTAACATTCTCTGTTTCACGGAAACATGGCTCACTCGGGATATGTTATCAGAGTCGGTACAGCCACCCGGTTTCTTCAAGCATCGCACCGACAGAAACAAACATCTCTCTGGTAAGAAGAAGGGCGGGGGTGGGTGCCTTATGATTAACGACTCATGGTGTGATCATAACAACATACAGGAACTTAAGTCCTTTTGTTCACCTGATCTAGAATTCCTTACGATCAAATGCCGACTGCATTATCTACCAAGAGAATTCTCTTCGATTATAGTCACAGCCGTGTATATCCCCATCCAAGCAGATACCTCGACGGCCCTGAAAATCTTCACTGGACTCTATGTGAACTGGAAACCATACATCCTGATGCTGCATTTATTGTAGCTGGGGATTTTATACAGCTGCACCATCGAGAGCATCCTAATTGTTTGCATCACTGCCTGGTATGGCAACTGCTCGGCCTCAGACAGCAAGGCACTACAGAAGGTAATGCATGCGGCCGAGTACATCACGAGGGCCAAGCTTCCTGCCATCCAGGACCTGTATAACAGGCGGTGTCAGAGGAAGGCCCTAAAAATGGTCAAATACTCCAGCCACCGTAGTCATAGACTGTTCTTTCTGCTACCGCATGGCAAGCGGTACCAGAGCGCAAAGTCTTGGTCCAAAGGGCATCTTAACAGCTTCTACCCCCAAGCCATAAGACCCATAAACAGCTAATCAAAGGGCTACCCAGACCCCTCTTTTATGCTGCTGCTACTCTGTTATTATCTATGAGAAGTCACTTTAACTCTACTTACATGTACACTCCCAGTCAAAAGTTTTAGAATACTTATTCATTCAAGGGTTTTTCGGTATTTTTACTATTTTATACATTATGGAATAATAGTGAAGACATCAAAACTATGAAATAACACATATTGAATCATGTAATAACCAAAAGAAGTGCTAAATAAATGTAAATATTTTTGATATTTGAGATTCTTCAAATAGTCACCCTTTTCCTTGATGACATCTTGCACACTCTTGGCAATTAAGCGTTTTACTGTAAGGTCTTCACGTGTTGTTTTCAGCGCGTGAGACAAATAAAAATGTGATTTGATTTGACACTGCATTATCATGGACCTGAACCAACCACTCTGGATCCTGAAGTGCATCTCGTCTCCACAGCTGGTTCTACACTCCTCCTCCTAACCTAAGGGGTAGTGTTCTGGTCTGCCTACACACACATACAGAGACACACACACAGCTATCAACATGATGTGACATGGTCAGATCCCCACGTAACTGCAGGGCAGTGTGACCCTGACTGAAGCCCGTTCTGAAGAGGGTGGGCTGCCTGGCTCCCCGCCAGCCGTTCAAGCTGTGGAAAGGTTCTTCGGCCTCGTCACATATAGCCAATGTTACATTGGTTCCTGCCAGTCTCTGCTTCTCTCTGCTTCCCCGCCATCTGTGTTCTTAATGAAGCTTTTGTGAAGATGTCATTCACTCATTAATGAGTATGCCTCAAAGGCTGATCGCTAGTGATTTTCTAGCCAGCGGGGAATGCCGGAGGGTGGGAGAAAGTGACTTTTCAAACTGCCTCGTGGACTCGTTTTTCAGTGTAGCTTCAGTGGGGCTGGATAAGGAGTGGTTGGGGCTGGATAGGGAGTGGTTGGGCTGGATAGGGAGTGGTTGGGGCTGGATAGGGAGTGGTTGGGGCTGGATAGGGAGGGGTTGGGCTGGATAGGGAGTGGTTGGGGCTGGATAGGGAGGGGTTGGGGCTAGATAGGGAGGAGTTGGGGCTGGATAGGGAAGGGGGGCTGGATAGGGAGGAGTTGGGGCTGGATAGGGAGGGGTTGGGGCTGGATAGGGAGGGGTTGGGGCTGGATAGGGAAGGGAAGGGGGGCTGGATAGGGAGGAGTTGGGGCTGGATAGGAGGAGTAGGGGCTGGATAGGGATGGGTTGGGGCTGGATAGGGAAGGGGGGCTGGATAGGGAGGAGTTGGGGCTGGATAGGGAGAAGTTGGGCTGGATAGGGAAGGGGGCTGGATATGAAGGTGTAGGGGCTGGAAAGGGAGGGGTTGGGGATGGATATTGAAAGGGAAAGGGGGGCTGGAAAGGTAGGGGTTGGGGCTGGATAGGTAAGAGGGGGCTGGATAGGGAAGGGGGCTGGATATGAAGGTGTAGGGGCTGGAAAGGGAGGGGTTGGGGATGGATGTTGAAAGGGAAAGGGGGGCTGGATAGGTAGGGGGGATGGATCATGCTCACAGAAGCTGGGTTTACACAGGCAGCCCAAGTCAGATCTTTTATTTTATTGATCAGATCTTTTTTTTTTTTTTTACAATAATTGGGCCAAAGATCATAATTGGGCGCCCAGTGGAAACTCAGATTTGAGCAGAAAGCTTGGTGATGATATTGCCCTTAGAGCCCCTCCCCCTTTCTCCATAGTTGGATCAGAAGACTTGTAGGAAAAGAGCCAGGAATATGGTTGTTATTTACCAGATGTTTCTCTGTTGTCTCACATCCTCTGAAGTCTAGTACACAGGGGGATGTAAAGGTGTTCGTTTCATTTCCATGTATTTTAATAACTACGTGTCATTACAACATGCCGTTTAACTGTTAACCTTATGTCATCATCATGTGGGGCGGTAGGTAGCCTAGTGGTTACAGCGTTTGTGCTGACAAGGTAAAAATCTGTCGTTCTGCCCCCTGACCAAGGCAGTTAACCCACTGTTCCCTGGTAGGCTGTCATTGTAAATAAGAATTTGTTCTTAAAACCTCTTAGAGACCCCTTAACACGCGAATCCCGTTAGCGGGATCGATTTGACAACAGCCAGTGAAATAGCGCAGCGCCAAATTCAAATTTCTCACACATACAAGTATTATACATTATTTTAAAGATAAGATTCTCATTAATCTAACCACAGTGTCCGATTTCAAAAAGGCTTTACGGCGAAAGCAAAACATTAGATTATGTTAGCACATCACCTAAACAAGAAAAGCCAAACAGCCATTTTCCAAGTAAGGAGAGGCGTCACAAAAACAGAAATACAGCTAAAATGAATTACTAACCTTTGATGATCTTCATCAGATGACACTCCCAGGACTCAATGTTACACAATACATGCATGTTTTGTTTGATAAAGTTCATATTTATATCCAAAAACCCCATTTTACATTGGTGCGTGATGTTCAGAAAATGTTTTGCCACCAAAACTGTCGGTGATTTTGCAGAGAGCCACATCAATTTACAGAAATACTCATCATAAACGTTGATAAAATATTCAACAGTTAGTTAATGAAAGAATTATAGATAAACATCTCCTTAATGCAACCGCTGTGTCAGATTTCCAAAAAGCTTCACGGTGAAAGCACACGTTTGCAATAATCTGAGTCGCTCAGAAAACAACCACAAGCCAAGCAGAAACCCGCCATCTTGGAGTCAAGAAAACTCCGAAAAAGTATTATAAATATTCACTTACCTTTGATGATCTTCCTCAGAATGCACTCCCAGGAATCCCAGTTCAACAGTAAAATGTTCATTTTGTTCAATACACTTCATCTTTATGTCCAAATACCTCCAGACGAAAAGTCCAAAAGGTTATACTACAGTTTGTAGAATCATGTCAAACGATGTATAGCAACGATCTTTAGGATGTTTTTAACAATAAAATTCCAACCGGACGATTCCGTTCTCTTTAGGAATGAATATGAAGTCAGCTCGCTCCCAAGCCTGCGCGCGTGACTGAACTCGTGCCTTATCCTGGGACACCTGTTTCCAGAAGCTCTTGTTGGCTGTCTGTTCACAGTAAAAGCCTGAAACAACGTTCTAAAGACTGATGACATCTAGTGGAAGCCTTAGGAAGTGCAACATGACCCCGTAAACACTACAAATTCAATAGAAATCCACTTGAAAAACAACAAGCCTCAGATTTCCCACTTCCTGGTTGGATATTTCTCAGGTTTTTGCCTGCCATATGAGTTCTGTTATACTCACAGACATCATTCAAACAGTTTTAGGAACTTCAGAGTGTTTTCTATCCAAATCTACTACAAATATGCATATCCTACCTTCTGGGTCTGAGTAGCAGGCATTTTACTCTGGGCACGTTTTTCATCCGGACGTGAAAATACTGCCCCCTATCCCTAAGAGCTGACTTGCCTAGTTAAATAAAAGTTAAAGTAAAATAAAAAATGTTCCTACAGACCGGGATCACTTGAGAGATATTGGACATAAGATGTATTGAAAAAGAACAACTGTTGGAAGCCTGAGTGACATATAACACTGAATAGTAATTGATATTCCATTACACATGTCTGTGGCGAGTCATCATCGCAGCCGTCTGTAGGTATGTCTGTATAGTACGTGTTCTAATAAGCCAGCCAGGCTCAATCTTAACTACACTGTTTAGTTTTATGTCTTATGACCATCATGTCTCTACTAATGTAATAATCCTCCCCAGGCTGTAGTTTTCTATGATATAGGGAACCAAAGAAAAATACAGTTGGCTGGTGGTTCAGAGGAGGGTTTCGTGACCATGAAGATGTGATGCAGCCGGGTGTTACTTTTTCCACTGGAACCTGGTAAGGGGGCTGCTTTCGGAGAGAGGGGACAGTTGGTGCTCAGATTTATGAGTCAGCTACCCCAGGAACCAGGGGTTATTCTGGGACATAATGGCCCTCGGTGTGGCTTCTCTCCCCTGACGCTCACTCTCCTTCTGTACGTCCTCCTCTGAGTGGAACGAGAAGAGGAGAAGCAAGCGCCCAGTGCCAAGCCAAAGAGGCCCACTACCAACGCGCCAGATCCAGCACCACCAGACCCAAAGAGGATGGCTCCGCCTCTAATCCAGAGACCACTAAGTCTGGACAGACACCCACAACCACAGGGCCTGGAGCTCAACACACACCACAGCACATCATGCAGTCCCCTTATTTAGACACACTTTCATTTGTATCTTTCTCTCTCTCCTCTCCCTCTCCCTGGCTGGCCCACTCTCTCTCTCCTCTCCCTCTCCCCGGCTGGCCCACTCTCTCTCTCTTCTCTCCCTCTCTGGCTGGCCCGCTCTCTCTCTCTCCTCTCCCTCTCTCTCTCGCTCTCCAGCTGGCCCACTCTCTCTCTCTCCTCTCCCTCTCTCTGGCTGGCCCACTCTCTCGCTCTCTCCTCTCCCTCTCTCCGGCTGGCCCACTCTCTCTCTCTCCTCTCCCTCTCTCCAGCTGGCCCACACTTTCTCTCTCCTCTCCCTCTCTCCGGCTGGCCCACTCTCTCTCTCCTCTCCCTCTCCCCGGCTGGCCCACTCTCTCTCTCCTCTCTTTCTCTCCGGCTGGCCCTCTCTCTCTCTCCTCTCTCCCTCTCTCCGGCTGGCCCACTCTCTCTCTCTCCTCTCCCTCTCTCTCTCCGGCTGGCCCACTTGCATGTCAATGTGCTAAACCTATTAAGTATTACCAGCGCTGCAAAAATGTACCGTAATGAAATAACTTTGTAAATTACAGCTTTTCTTTATGTTTGGGTGAAGATGAAACTGCACTATTTATGACCGAAGAATAAATCAACCATCTCTGAGGCTAGATATGGACTGATTCTAGAGAACAAATCAACCATCTCTGAGGCTAAATATGGACTGATTCTAGAGAACAAATCAACCATCTTGTTATAGTGTGGACACTATATAAATAATGACATGGTTATTATTGGCATTGACCGTGACCTTTCCCTTTTGATGATGTCATCACTAAGAGTGAGTTCTGTGCAAGGTGATTCTACCACCGGTTGAGTGGGCTATATAGTTCTGCTATATTTGTACCGTTTGTACCTGGCAATACACCTTTAGGTTTGGGTTGAAAGTAAAGGAAAGTAATATCGAAATGCGTGTGGGCATTTCTTGTCAAGTTACTACACCTTTTTGGCGACGAGGATAAAACTTTATCAACTTGTACAGGGCGAGGTGCTAGCTAGCTAAGAACAGTGGAGGCAGTCAGTTAGCTAGCTAGCTTAATGAGCGACGGAGAGCAGGTGCCACTGGACGGAAACGCCGACGGGGACAATCAGCAGCAAGTGCAAATCGCTAACGAGGATCAAGGACAAGTTGGCGTTATAATGGCAATGTTTGGGACTATCACTGAGTTTGTGGATGAGAACGAGGACTGGACGGAATATGTGGAAAGGTTGGGACACTTTTTCTTGGCAAATGGAATCATAGATGAGGATAAACAGCGCTCTATTCTCTTGAGTGTGTGTGGGGCTAAAACCTACAAGCTAATGAGGAATTTGGCTACACCACGGAGACCGGGAGAAATTCCTTTTGGGGATCTAGTTGCTCTCGTTCAGACTCACCACAATCCAAAGCCGTCAGTGATTGTCCAGAGGTTCAAGTTTAACTGCCATTTTCAGAAAACAGGTCAGTCTGTTGCTAACTTTGTTGCTGAATTACGTGAACTCTCTGAACATTGTGAGTTTGGGGCTATGTTAGAGGACATGCTCCGTGACAGATTAGTCTGTGGCATTAATGAGGACAGCATACAGCGCCGGTTGCTGGGGGAAGCCACACTGACTTTCAAGAGAGAGTTGGAACTATCTCAAGGGATGGAGATGGCCGCTAGTAATGTGAAAAATATTCAAAAGGCCAACAATGAAAGTTGTGCAGTGCATCAGGTGACAAAAGAGGTGGCAGGAAAAAGGGGAAAAGCAGTGGAATGTTTCAGATGTGGAGGGACACATTATGGTAACAACTGTAAGTTCATGGAGACTGTCTGTCATAATTGCAACAAAAAGGGACATTTAGAAAAAAAATGCAGGGGTCCTAGGAGCAAGCCAGAGGGTGGGCGGACTGGGCTGGGTTCACAGCACCAAAGCCTCAGTCAGCAGCGCACCACCTAGAGAGCACAGAGGAGGAGGAAGAGCATTGTTCCTACAACATGTTTAATGTGAGGGAGCCGCGCGCAGAGCCTATCTATGCTACAGTGGAGGTAGATGGAAAGCAAATGAGGATGGAGGTTGACACGGGGGCCTCTGCCACTGTCATAAGTGAGGAGAACTACAAACAAAAATGGGGCTCAAGACAGGTTTCTGCCGTCACACCGGCAGGGATCAGACTGCGTACGTACACCGGGGAGACCATACCATTGCTGGGGGCTCTAGAGGTGGACATTGCATACAACAGCCAGGCAGCAAGAGCACGGCTCCTGGTGGTGAAAGGGAATGGGCCTAGTTTACTAGGGCGTGACTGGCTAAACAAAATACAACTGAGCTGGGGTGAGATAAAACACACCCGAGTGACTGAGGATGTCATTCAAAAGTACCCAGAGATTTTCAAAGATGAACTGGGCACACTGCAGGGCACTGCAGTTAAGCTGTTTGTGGATCCTCAGGCCGAGCCTCGCTTTTTCAAGCCCAGAACAGTGCCTTACGCCATGAAAAAGAAAGTGGAAGATGAGTTGGAGCGGCTGCAGGAAGCAAACATCATTACTCCCGTTCAGTTCTCCCGCTGGGCAGCTCCTATTGTTCCCGTTCTGAAAAGTGACGGCACGGTGCGTATATGTGGGGACTACAAACTCACCATCAACAGGGCCTCTAAGCTGGACGCTTACCCGCTGCCACGGGTGGAGGACTTGTTCGCGACACTGGCAGGTGGCAAGACGTTCTCAAAGCTTGACATGAGTCACGCCTACCAACAGCTCCTCCTGGACGAGGACTCAAAAGAGTATGTCACAGTGAACACGCACAAAGGCTTGTTCAGGTACAACCGCTTGGTTTTCGGAGTGGCGTCCAGCCCAGCCATTTTCCAGAGGACAATGGACAATCTGCTGCAGGGGATCCCTCATGTACCAGTGTACCTGGATGACATCCTGGTTACAGGGGAGACGGAGGAGGAGCACCTCCACCATCTGGACCAGGTGTTAAAGAGATTCTCTGAGGCAGGGCTGCGCCTGAAGTGTAGCAAGTGCACATTCCAAGCACAGAGTGTGACATACCTAGGTCACAAGATCACAGCGCAGGGTCTGTGTCCTGTGGAGGACAAAGTCAGGGCATCAAGGATGCTCCAAACCCCAAGAATGGGTCAGAGCTCAGGTCGTTCCTGGGCATGGTGAACTACTATGGTAAGTTCCTCCCGGAGCTGTCAACAGTGTTGGCTCCACTTTATCAGTTGCTCCACAAAGACTGTAAATGGAAGTGGGGGCCAGCACAAGAGAAAGCTTTCAAGGAAGTGAAAGCACTACTACAATCAGCACAACTTCTGGTTCATTTTGACCAAGACAAAGAGATCATCCTGTCATGTGACGCCTCACCCTATGGCGTCGGGGCAGTACTCTCTCATCAGATGGAGGACGGGTCAGAGAGACCCATTGGATTCGCATCACGTACGCTGACGAGTGCTGAGAAGGGTTATTCACAGTTAGACAAGGAAGGTCTGGCCATAGTCTTTGCTGTGAAACGCTTCCATCAGTACCTCTACGGTCGTCATTTCACCATATGCACTGACCACAAACCACTGATGAGCCTTTTTAGTGAAGCAAGATGCATTCCGCCCATGGCTTCAGCAAGGTTACAGCGCTGGGCCCTGACACTGTCAGCTTACCAGTACACGATAGTGTATAGAGCGGGGAAGGAAAATGCAAATGCAGACGCGCTCAGCCGTCTCCCGCTACCAGAGATGCCTGCCACAACTGTGGTGCCTCCCGAGACAATTTTCCTAATGGAGAGATTGTCAAACTCACCTGTGAATGCCAAACAGATCAAACAGTGGACAGACCGGGATCCTATCCTGTCCCAAGTGAAAGGATTCCTGATGCAGGGTTGGCCTCCTGTCATAGAGGATGATGGACTAAGACCTTATGCAAAGCGCAAAACTGAGCTGAGTGTGCAGGATGGATACATACTCTGGGGGTCCAGAGTGGTTGTTCCACCCCCTGGCCGGGCACAAGTCATGGATGAGGTCCATGAGGCTCACCCGGGTGCCTCCCGGATGAAAAGTTTAGCCAGATCTTACATCTGGTGGCCTAACATGGATCAGGAGGTAGAAGACAAAGTTAAATCATGTTCTGAGTGCCAGATCAACCAGAAGATGGCGCCGCCCGCGCCACTACATCTGTGGGAGTGGCCTGACCGCCCATGGTCCAGGTTGCATATAGATTTTGCAGGCCCTTTCATGGGTCACATGTTCCTTGTCATGGTGGACGCACACTCCAAGTGGCTGGAGGCGCACATCATGAGCAACATCACAGCGACCACAACCATCGAAAAGCTTCGGCAGGTGTTTTCAACCCATGGTCTGCCGGACTCTCTGGTGTCCGACAATGCAACAACGTTTACCGGTGACTTGTTCCAAGAATTCATGCGGAGAAACGGGATCCGCCATGTCCGCAGCGCCCCGTTTCACCCGGCCTCAAATGGCTTAGCGGAGCGGGCTGTGCAGACACTGAAAGAGGGGCTCAAAAGGATGACTGGGGGAACCATCACAACTAAGCTCTCTCGGTTCTTGTTCCAATACCGCATCACGCCACAAACAACAACAGGACAGGCTCCAGCGGTGATGTTAATGGGCAGAAAGCCAAAAGCTCACCTGGATCTACTGCGTCCGAACATCAGAGCACGAGTGGAACGGAAGCAGGAGAAACAAAAAGAGAGACATGACCACCATGCAAGGGAGAGACAGTTAAAACCCAATGACACTGTCTACATCCGCAACTTCACAAGCAGCCAACGCTGGTTGCCAGGTGTCATTCTGAGTCAGAGTGGTCCCGTCTCCTTTGTGGTCAAACTGACTGATGGGCGAGTCATGCGCAGACACCAGGACCATCTCCGCCTGCGCTATGACAAAGACAAGACCATGTTTTCAGACGGAACAGCTGTGGGTGGTAGTATACAAGTTGAAACCCCACAGGAAACAGCATCTGAGGAACAGGGGCATTCAGTGGTTCCAGCAGAGGGTGATGGACATTCTCTCACAAACACCCAACCTGCTCCTGTGCCCTCAGACCCAGCTCCACTGGGACACGCCTTACCTGTGTCTCGTAGCACGCCAGGAGTACTGCGCAGATCACAGCGTAGTCACAAGCCTCCTGAAAGACTAACTCTGTAGTTGAGACTGAGAGACTTGTGGTGTTAGTGTTTGTTTAGAGCAGCAGACCTAGTTGAAAAGAAATAAGGACTGTCATTTTGTTGTTGTTGTTGTTTTGTTTACATTTACGTAACACCAGCAGAAGTTCTACAGTGTGGTGTAGTAAAGAAAAGAAAACACTGATGTGGTTTACTTGTTAACCTTATGTTTTCCTTACAGGGGGGATTTAAATTGAGGGGGGAGAAGTGTTATAGTGTGGACACTATATAAATAATGACATGGTTATTATTGGCATTGACCGTGACCTTTCCCTTTTGATGATGTCATCACTAAGAGTGAGTTCTGTGCAATGTGATTCTACCACCGGTTGAGTGGGCTATATAGTTCTGCTGTATTTGTACCGTTTGTACCTGGCAATACACCTTTAGGTTTGGGTTGAAAGTAAAGGAAAGTCATATCGAAATGCGTGTGGGCATTCCTTGTCAAGTTACTACACATCTCTGAGGCTAAATATGGACTGATTCTAGAGAACAAATCAACCATCTCTGAGGCTAGATATGGACTGATTCTAGAGAACAAATCAACCATCTCTGAGGCTAGATATGAACCGATTCTAGAGAACAAATCAACCATCTCTGAGACTAGATATGGACTGATTCTAGAGAACAAATCAACCATCTCTGAGGCTAGATATGAACTGATTCTAGAGAACAAATCAACCATCTCTGAGACTAGGTATGGACTGATTCTAGAGCAGTGACTGCAGGACCCAGAAAGCCACCTCCATTCCAAAGAGGGTTGGGGAAAAAATCCCACAGCGTGTTCCTGTTATTGGACAGTTGATCTTGCCAGAGAAGCATTTAAATTCATAACTTCATCTAATATGGTTTCTCTCGCTCACACTCAACCTTAACCTCATTCTCTCTGTCTCCCTCCCTCGGTCTCTCTTCCTCTCCCTCCCCCTCTGCCTCCCTCGGTCTCCATCTCCCTCCGCGTGTCTCTCTCCCACTCCGTCACCCTCCCTTGGTCTCTCTCCCTCTACCACTACCCTGTCTGTACTGCAGTGAACACTCTGTCAACCTCCCTCGGTCTCTCTCCCCCTCTCTCTCCTCCTCTACCCTGTCTGTACCGCAGTGAACACTCTGTCAACCTCCCTCGGTCTCTCTCCCCCTCTCTCTCCTCCTCTACCCTGTCTGTACAACAGTGAACACTGTCACTCTCCCTTGGTCTCTCTCCCTCCTACTCTACCCTGTCTGTACCGCAGTGAACGCTCTGTCAACCTCCCTCGGTCTCTCTCCCCCTCTCCCTCCTCCTCTACCCTGTCTGTACAGCAGTGAACACTGTCAACCTCCCTCGGTTTCTCTCCCCCTCTCCCTCCCCCTCTACCCTGTCTGTACTGCAGTGAACACTCCGTCTCCCTGCTTGCTCCGTGCTCTGCCTGGACAGGATCAAGAGGTAATGGCTGTAGCTACATGGCCCACAGATTAGGACAGATTTATTCCAGCATCGCTGACCGTGTCCTGGGCCAAAGGATCGCCGTCGCCCCCCAAGAGTGCTGTCCTCGAGATCGACAAGGACGAAGAGGGGAACGAGGGGAATCAGCCAGCAGGTCCTGGGTGACGGGAGGCCATGCATGCTGTAGGTTACACAGAGAACAGACTCCCCTTTAAACATCTTCCTGCTCTACACCACAGTCCCCTAGCCTCACTCTGAAGACATGCTCCGTCCTCACATACACACACACACACCGTTTCTCTCATCCATATGTATTACAGCACAGCTCTCCACTGAACAGCTCCATGGGGCCGGGGTTGTTGTGTCTCAGACTGACACTGAAAGGAGATTTAATGGCCGTCGTGTTTATGGCAAGACCTTTATAAGATAATACCATATTGTGTGTTTTTCCCCGAAGCTGAAGCTGAGTTAGACATGTCAGATAAGTTCCTGAGGTAGCCCATAAATCAGTGTAGCTTAGTCCCATAGCTACCCATAGACTCCTGTAATACGCTCATCCAAATTGTTAACAGATCGAGTGGCGGCTTGTCTCAGTCAGAGCCCATCCCAATATCCATCGTCTCCAGTCCCCATCGTCTCCAGTCCCCATCGTCTCCAGTCCCCATAGTCTCCAGTCCCCATCGTCTCCAGTCCCCATAGTCTCCAGTCCCCATCGTCTCCAGTCCCCATCGCCTCCAGTCCCCATCGTCTCCAGTATCATTTACATTTAAGTCATTTAGCAGATGCTCTTATCCAGAGCGACTTACAAATTGGTCTCCATCGTCTCCAGTCCCCATCGTCTCCAGTCCCCATCGTCTCCAGTCCTCATAGTCTCCAGTCCCCATAGTCTCCAGTCCCCATCGTCTCCAGTCCCCATAGTCTCCAGTCCCCATAGTCTCCAGTCCCCATAGTCTCCAGTATCCATACTCTCCAGTATCCATACTCTCCAGTATCCATACTCTCCAGTATACATACTCTCCAGTATCCATACTCTCCAGTCCCAGTAATAACGCTGTAATACCTCTCTGTCCCTCTGACATTCACCAACACTGTCGTCCCCGATTGTTAACACATCCCATAGCAAGCCTCTCTAAAGGTAACCCTAGCTAACAGACTCTGTTCCACTCACTCCCCCCTCCGCCCTCTCTCTCTTGTGTTGTTATCAGCTGATATGAGTGAGCTTGGCTGGGGAGAGAGGGGAAGAGACACTGGGTAACATGATTTAGGTTCACATACTCTGTCTGAAGGCTCCCAGGACCCCATGCAAGGCAACAGATGGTAAACTCTGTGTGACTCAGCCACTGGCTGGCGAACCATGGGGCTCTACTGCCATCTGCTGGTAGGGGCCACTGGTGGAGGACTGTGAAATGATATTCAAAAACAAGCAACTGAATAACGGTGCTAATGAGTCAAATAAAGATACTTAGTTTACTTGATCTCAAGGCTACATAGTCTACACTGAAAATATATTCTAATGTTGGCTGTATCAGTAAAACTCTATGTAACACCAGGTAACTTTCAACTCATCCCAACGGGACAATGGCTCCAGAATTACACTTATTTAAAAGAACATCATTTAATACAAAGTAGATAAATGGCCAAACACTATGGTAAACAAAGAAATTGTTGGATTTGGTGCTAGTCAGTGGCAAGTCTTCCCAGATCCCACTAACTGTGCCGGGCCTATTTCTGACAACAGAACTGCCACAAACCTATTCATCACTTCTGTGGAGAAAAAATGTCTCTCCTCATACAAAAGGATGATGAAGAATTTCATCAAATTTTAAGATGGATTATGAAGGTATAAATGCATAACAAATGAACCATGCAGGGAGCTTCAGGACTGCCAGACCTGCTCAATTAATCACTGCCTTAACCAGGCAGCGGGCAGCGTCTAGTCGGGTCTGAAACCGCAGAGAGAGAGAGACAGAGACAGAGACAGAGAGAGAGAGAGAGAGAGAGACCGAGACAGAGACAGAGAGAGAGACAGAGAGACAGAGAGACAGAGAGAGACTGTCAACACAACCCCAGGAGGTAGCAGACAAGACAACACAACCAAGATACAGAGTTGCTCAAAAGCGTCCATCTCACCAGGCTATCACCTGGGTTCTAAATGGGTTCTTCAGCTGTCCCCATAGGAGAACCCATTTAGGTTCCCAATATAACCGTTATTTTATTACAAGTAGAACTATTTGGGGTTTCATGTAGAACTCTCTGTGGAAAGGTTTCTACCTGGAACCGTGGTCCGAGCAGTGGGTGAAGTGCCACAAGTAGCCTTAATATCCACTAAACACGTTGTTAGTATGCCCAGTGATGTCAGCGTCCAGCGAGTCACAATGGATAACAGCACGTCTTCAAACTGCTGCTGTGCAGCCATGGGAAGAGCCTAACGTCAGAGCTTTAGACCCTCTAACAGAGGAGGGAGGGGGACTGGAGGGGCTCCGAAGGCACAACTGTTGTGGTCTTGAGCAGAAGGGCTCTTTAGAGAGTCAGAGAGGTGGGGAGCAGAGTGCAATGCTGCACACACACATATACACACATGCATACACATGCGAGCGTGCACTCTGTCTCCCTCTTTTCCCTCCCTCTGTCTTTCCCCCTCTTCCCTCCCTCTCTCTGTGTCTCTTCCACCTACCTATCTCTGTCTCCCCCTACCTCCCTCCCTCCCCCTCCCTCTCCTCTCTCTGTCTCCTCCTCTTCTCTCTGTCTATATATCGCTCTGTCTCCCCCTCCCTCGTCTATATATCTCTCTGTCTCCTCCTACCTCTCTCCCTCTCCCCCTCTCCCCCTCTCCCCCTCCCATCTCTGTCTCCTCCTCTTCTCTGTCTATATATCTCTCTGTCCCTCCCTCCCTCCCTCCCTCCCTCCCTCCCTCCCTCCCTCCCTCCCTCCCTCCCTCCCTCCCTCCCTCCCTCCCTCTCTGTCCCCCCAATTCTCTCTGTCTATATATCTCTCTGTCTCCCTCTTCTCCATCCCTCTCTCTCTCTCCCTCTCCCCCTCCCATCTCTGTCTCCTCCTCTTCTGTCTATATATCTCTCTGTCTCCCCCTCCCTCCCTCCCTCCCTCTCTCTCTGTCTCCCCCTATTCTCTCTGTCTATATATCTCTCTGTCTCCCTCTTCTCCATCCCTCTCTCTCTCCCCCTCCTTTTCTCTGTCTCCCCCTCCTCCCTCCCTCTCTCTCTGTCTCCTCCTCCTGTGTTGATCCACATCCAGAACCCGTTTGTTGTTATTGTCTCAGAACCCCTTGTTTGTTGTTATTGTCTCAGAACCCCTTGTTTGTTGTTATTGTCTCAGACCCCCTTGTTTGTTGTTATTGTCTCAGAACCCCTTGTTTGTTGTTATTGTCTCAGAACCCCTGTTTGTTGTTATTGTCTCAGAACCCCTTGTTTGTTGTTATTGTCTCAGAACCCCTTGTTTGTTGTTATTGTCTCAGAACCCCTTGTTTGTTGTTATTGTCTCAGAACCCCTTGTTTGTTGTTATTGTCTCAGACCCCCGTTTGTTGTTATTGTCTCAGATCCCCCGCGTTATCGTGACAACCTTAACACTGGTTCCTGTCATCTGAGAACAATCACTCGGTGTCACCGCAGGGCTTTCATAGCACCACCTTCCTTAACTCACTGTCCAGGAAACTATTATTTTCTCTAATCGCTGAGCTGTCTTAACTCTAGTCTACACTAGCTTCCTGAGTTTGTTTTCACCTCTCCCTTTATTGAAGGAAAAAAAATGGAGAAACGACAAAGTAAGGCTTCTTAAAATCTCTTATTGGCTGGGCGTCTCTCTCCAGTGAGGGGGCTAAGATTCTAGACAGAGTGATGGAACTGGGAGCTGACCCTGAGGGATTGAGGGGATAAATAATCTATGTGGAAAGAGAGAGAGAGAGAGAGAGAGAGAGGGGGATAAAGGATGTGTGTGGGGGTTGGTGTGTGTGGTGTGTGTGTGTGTGTGTGTGTGTGTGTGTGTGTGTGTGTGTGTGTGTGTGTGTGTGTGTGTGTGTGTGTGTGTGTGTGTGTGTGTGTGTGTGTGTGTGTGTGTGTGTGTGTGTGTGTGTGTGTGTGTGTGTGTGTTCATTCCTCAGCACTGGAAAGGACAGTGTGTCAGTGGCTCTTCATTTTGCTGAAGAAACCAGGTGACACTTTCTCAATGTGGTTCAGAATCTGACAAACAATGTAGTTTGTTGTTTCAGATGTAACTGGTTTCAGGGGAACACTAAACATATCCCCTCCTTATGACCAGGACTACAGTCCACAACTAGATCAAATCAGCATGTGGCCTGGCAGGCATCTCTAGCCACTGTTTGTTTTCACTGCATTTCCTTCCTGTGGCGAATTTATCATCTTCCTGGATCCTGGCTCAAGGTCACTCCCCCCTCCCCTCCTCTCCTCTATATCTATGCCAGCAGAGCAGTAGAGCTGGGAGTCTTGGCAGCAAAGCCACAATCGATATCCCTGAGCGCTAGATGCTAGTTTCCTAATATCAGCCAAACACCACCTGCCAAAATAGTTATGCTGTATTTAAGGCAGAAGCTGAAAGGGATACTTTGGGATTTTAGCAATGAAGCCCTGTATCTACTTCCCCAGAGTCAGATGAACTTGCGGATATAATTTTTATGTCTCTGTGTCCAGTATGAAGGAAGTTAAGAGGTAGTTTTGTGAGCCAATGCTAACTAGCATTAGCGCAATGACTGGAAGTCTATGGCTATCTACTAGCATGCTAGTATCCCTTTCAAGAATAAAAGACAGGAGATGGGAGAGACAGGGTTCTTTGCAGAGCTCAGATATCGATTGAGAGTTTGTGGCTTTGTGTTTCAACAGAGTTGAACAAGATTTGTGAGCCAAACAGTGATATTTAATAACGTTGATCAACTCCGAGTAGTGATGGTTGCTACAGGTGTAAGCCTGAATATACACTACCTATTGGACACAGACTGTTGTCAGCCTCCCAACACTAGGCGCAAATGGGAAGATATATATTCAGGAATACACTGTGATAATCTCTGACAAGCGTTGGTTTTCCCTCGCGGCGAGTGCTTGATGAGCGTCGGCGTGTGTAGGAGACGTATTGATAGTTTGACCTTCTGACTTGATACACTGCTTCGGGTACCTCATCCTTCTGCTCACACAAAAGGAGTGGCAGGCAGAGAACGTTCCTTTGTGTCCCTGTCAAGCAAAAGATCAAGGCATAGGGGACAGAGCTGGGGGTTGGGGGTGATAGTTGTTAACATGCAAATGAATGTGGTTATGTGCCTTGTAGTGGCAGCGGAGGTCAGGATGCATGATAAATCAGTGTCAGTTTATGCACAATTAGCTCTTAGATTGTGGTGTGTGTTATTGTGAGTGGATAATCACCAGCTGGACTCTTTCCTTGTGCTACAATGTCACACCCGGCCTTGGAGTAGCCACGGGCCCCGGCCTCGGACTAGCCACGTGCCCCGGCCTCAGAGTAGCCACGGGCCCCGGCCTCGGAGTAGCCACGGGCCCCGGCCTCGGAGTAGCCACGGGCCCCGGCCTCGGAGTAGCCACGGGCCCCGGCCTCGGAGTAGCCACGGGCCCCGGGCCTTGGAGTAGTCTCGGGCCCCGGCCTTGGAGTAGCCATGGTACCCACTGCTTGCTGCATGTGTCTCACAATATAACCAGCCCTGTCCAGACCACATAAATATTAAAATAACACCGTCATCATAAAGAAGGAAAGAGAGAGAGAGAGAGAGAGAGAGAGAGAGAGAGAGAGAGAGAGAGAGAGAGAGAGAGAGAGAGAGAGAGAGAGAGAGAGAGAGAGAGAGAGAGAGAGAGAGAGAGAGAGAGAGAGAGAGAGATGGAGTTAGTGGTTGGGTTGTTTGGGGATAGTCCATTTTCTTTCATGATTTCTGTTTTATTTTGTTGATAGAAACCCTGGGGAGGTAAACGCCATCATGGACCTGCTATGGATGTCTGCTGAGGATGATTGATTGATTGGTCTGGCATTTGATCTTGGGGGGATAGACTCATGAGAGAGGAGAGCCAGAGAGGGCCTCCCTCTGTCCCCTCATCCCTCCCTCCCTCCCTCCGTCCTCTCATCCCTCTCTCCCTCCCTACTACTTCTCTCCATGCTCTCAATCCTCCTTCCCTCCATCCTCTCATCCCTCCCTCCCTACTACTTCTCTCCATGCTCTCATCCCTCCCTCCCTCCCTACAACTTCTCTTCATGCTCTCATCCCTCCCTCCCTACTACTTCTCTCCATGCTCTCATCCCTCCCTCCCTCCCTCCCTCCAACTTCTCTTCATGCTCTCATCCCTCCCTCTCTCCAACCCTACTTCGCTCATTCAAAAAACTTTGAATGAGTAGGTGTGTCCAAACTTTTGACTGGTACTGTAAATGGCCAGTGGTCGTTCTGGGGGGTCATAATGGTCGTTCTGGGGGGTCATAATGTATCCTGTCCTCGCTGGTAATTCCTGTTGGAATGTGATTTAGGGATCATCATTCTCTTCACTCTGAAAAAAAACACAGAGGACACACTCTCATTTACTAAGTAGTCACGCTAAGGTCGCACAGAGCAACTCTTCTCCCTTTATATCAGCCCGGCGCTGAGGCAACTGATTCACACACAGGAACATGACGTACAAAGTGTTACATACTAAACCTACCTTGTTGGTGATAAATGAAACAGTAGAGAGTGATAGGATTTCTCTGAATTAGCTGATGCAGTTCAGCATCAATCACTGCAGCAAGTAGAACTCACGGGGTTAGGAGACTAGTGGGTGGATAGGTAGGGGTGAGGAGGACTAAGTCAAATCAAATTGTATTGGCCACATACACATGGTTAGCAGATGTTATTTGTCACATACACATGGTTAGCAGATGTTATTTGTCACATACACATGGTTAGCAGATGTTAATGCGAGTGTAGCGAAATGCTTGTGCTTCTAGTTCCGACCGTGCAGTAATATCTAACAAGTAATCTAACAATTTCACAACTACTACCTTATACACACAAGTGTAAAGGAATGAAAAAGAAAATGTACATAGAAATATATGGATGAGCGATGGCCGAATGGCATAGGCAAGATGCAGTAGATGGTATAGAGTACAGTATATACATATGAGATGAGTAATGTAGGGTATGTAAACATTATATAAAGTGGCATTGTTTAAGTGACTAGTGATACGTTTATTACATCTAAATGTTAATTATAAAAGAGTGAGACTAGATGGGAGAGAGATGTTGCCAAGGTCAACCAGCTGGACAGTCAACATCGCCTCTTAGTGGATTTAAAAGGCAGAAATGCAAACAAAGTGATTTGAGAAAGAGAACAATGCTTTCTTGGTCTGAAACTAGGGTTTGTGAAATTCCAATAACTTTCAAAAATTTCGCAGGGTTTTCCAGAAATCCTGTTCGAAGGATTCCCGGATCTCCTGCGTATGCCCTCCTTGTTCCCTTTTTTCTAGGAATCATCCAACTGGGAATTCTGTGAAACTCTGGTAACAATGGGAAAGTTACCTGAAACCCAGTAAGCATTGTCAGATCTCTGAGTACGTAGCAATGTTGAATTTAGTTCATGTTTGACTTCAATTGATTGCAATGGAAAAAGTAAGGGCAGCACTGGATGTTCATTCACCAAACACATTTTTTTGGGGGGGGGAAACACTGCTGGGTAGTAGTAGCCTGTAACATCTCAGCCATGCTCACACAGGTTAGTTGTTATTGGCATAATATAGGAACAAGTCATCGGGTGAGTTTAATTTATTTTCGAATTGCGAGAGGGCTTTCAACTAAACAAGTAAAAGAGCTTGCTAGCTAATTAGCCAATGTTATGACTTGCTATCCAGGATCCTTGCCTCTGGCCTGCTGCATTCTGAGTGTAACAGAGATCTGTAAATAATGACGAGACGCTCATGTCTCCGCCTGGTCTCCGCCATAACAAATGGGAGTCGTCCCAATGGCTGGAAGGCAGGCGACAAGCTTAGGTCCAAAATAAACCCTTTGAAACACATTGGTCTTATTCTGGACAGATATTGGAGAGTGAAACCTCTCGCTTCGCCTCTTCCTCCCTGAATGAGAGCCACAATAGACCTTTCTATTTCTGGAATATATGCCAGAAACGAAAAAAAGTCTGTGTACAAGTCAGAACGTTGAATAAACAATAAAGTCCACTTGGATGGTCCTTCTACTGTTGGAATTTTTTTTTTTTTAAGTGAACGTGGTTATGTGCATGACTCCCACTGCATGTTTCTTCACCTGTGTTTGAACACCTGAGTCATTTTCACACACTGCTGAGAGAGAGAGAGAGAGAGAGAGACTGAATGGAGAGACTGTACTGCCAAAAAAGGTCATCATAGCCATGTCATTGTTTACCTGCTAGCTACAACACCTCACCCATCAAAATTATACAATAGGAGTCCAATATGTTCTGAGGGAGACCGAGGCTATGGCTGAAGCCAGGGACTGGATTCTGGACTGCATCCCAGCAAGGTGCTCAAAACCTGGCTTCATTCCAGCAAGCCTCCCTGCTCCCCCAAAGGAAGTTCCAGAGGCCTGCTGTTCCCATTCAGTTAGCTGGAGCCCCACCTGGCTAGTTCAGTGTACAGGGGCCACTTTCAGGTCTTCCAGCACAGTGTGGAGCAGACGCGGCGCCATGATGAAGTGACTAAGAGGGCAGTTGACATTTTGGGGGTGGGTTCTTGCATTGGAATTGTATTGAATTCTGCTTATACCCCGCAATACCACAATAAACATAAAGTTCAAATTACCGAGACGTTGAGACCATTGATTGAGGGCTTTTGAAGGTCAGCGCAAGGCCATTTTTGTAATGAACATACAGTAGGCAACACGATAGATAGGCTGATTTTAATAGTTGAATTAACCTATGTGACTGCAGCCACACACATAGCTTACCATAATAATGCAAACTAAATGCTGAAAGTAGTAGCCTAGTCATTCATAAATGCAAACAAAAATAATGAATAGCAGTTTGGCTTAGAATGCCGACACATTTGTGAATACGAACAAGTGAAGGTGAACAGGACAAAACAGCGGTACCAAGCAGCACTAGTAAACACAATATCAGATCGATAAAGACATGACACAATCTGTATTCAGGCTAGTTACATTAACAGTAAACAAACGCAGAAAAAAAAGATGAATGGAGATCCAGACAACCAGAACACAGCCTACAGCCTACCACCGTGAGATACAGCCTACCACAGTGAGATACAGCCTACAGCCTACCACAGTGAGATACAGCCTACAGCCTACTACAGTGAGATACAGCCTACCACAGTGAGATACAGCCTACCACAGTGAGATACAGCCTACAGCCTACTACAGTGAGATACAGCCTACAGCCTACAGGCTACCACAGTGAGATACAGCCTACAGCCTACCACAGTGAGATACAGCCCACAGCCTACAGGCTACCACAGTGAGATACAGCCCACAGCCTACAGGCTACCACAGTGAGATACAGCCAACAGCAAATAGGCTACCAAAGTGAGATACAGCCTACAGTCTACCACAGTGAGATACAGCCCACAGCCTACCACAGTGAGATACAGCCCACAGCCTACTACAGTGAGATACAGCCTACAGCCTACTACAGTGAGATGCAGCCTACTACAGTGAGATGCAGCCTACAGCCTACTACAGTGAGATACAGCCTACTACAGTGAGATACAGCCTACAACATTGAGATGCAGCCAACAGCCTACTACAGTGAGATGCAGCCTACAGCCTACAGCCTACTACAGTGAGATACAGCCTACTACAGTGAGATATAGCCTACTACAGTGAGATGCAGCCTACTACAGTGAGATGCAGACTACTACAGTGAGAAACAACCTACAGCCTACTACAGTGAGATACAGCCTGCAGCCTACTACAGTGAGATGCAGCCTACAGCCTACTACAGTGGGATGCAGCCTACAGCCTGCTACAGAGAGATACAGCCTACAGCCTGCTATAGTGAGATACAGCCCACTACAGTGAGATACAGCCTACTACAGTGAGATACAGCCTGCAGCCTACTACAGTGAGATGCAGCCTACAGCCCACTACAGTGAGATACAGCCTACTACATTGAGATGCAGCCTACAGCCTACTACAGTGAGATAAAGCCTACTGCATACAATAGTGAGATCCAGCCTACAGGCTACTACAGTGAGATGTAATCTACAGACTACTACAGTGAGATACAGCCTACAGCCTACTACAGCGAGATGCAGCCTACAGCCTACTACAGTGATATGCAGCCTACAGCCTACTACAGTGAGATACAGCCTACTACAGTGAGATGCAGCCTACAGCCTACTACAGTGAGATGCAGCCTACAGCCTACTACAGTGAGATGCAGCCTACAGCCTGCAGCCTACTACAGTGAGATGCAGCCTACAGTCTACTACAGTGAGATACAGCCTGCAGCCTACTACAGTGAGATGCAGCCTACAGCCATCTACAGTGAGATACAGCCTGCAGCCCACTACAGTGAGATACAGCCTACTACAGTGAGATACAGCCTACAACATTGAGATGCAGCCTACAGCCTTCTAGGGATGCAGCCTATAGCATGCAGCCTACAACAGTGAGATGCAGCCTACAGCCTACTACAGTGAGATGCAGCTTACTACAGTGAGATAGAGCCTGCAGCCTACTACAGTCAGTTTCAGCCTGCAGCCTACTACAGTGAGATGCAGCCTACAGCCTACAACAGTGAGATGCAGCCTACAGCCTGCTACAGAGAGATACAGCCTACTGCATACAATAGTGAGATCCAGCCTACAGGCTACTACAGTGAGATATAATCTACAGACTACTACAGTGAGATACAGCCTACAGCCTACTACAGCGAGATGCAGCCTACAGTCTACTACAGTGATATGCAGCCTACAGCCTACTACAGTGAGATACAGCCTACTACAGTGAGATGCAGCCTACAGCCTACTACAGTGAGATGCAGCCTGCAGGCTACAGCCTACTACAGCGAGATGCAGCCTACAGCCTACTACAGTGAGATGCAGCCTACAGCCTGCAGCCTACTACAGTGAGATGCAGCCTACAGTCTGCTACAGTGAGATACAGCCTGCAGCCTACTACAGTGAGATGCAGCCTACAGCCTACTACAGTGAGATACAGCCTGCAGCCCACTACAGTGAGATACTGCCTACTACAGTGAGATACAGCCTACAGCCTACCACAGTGAGATACAGCCCACAGCCTACAGGCTACCACAGTGAGATACAGCCCACAGCCTACAGGCTACCACAGTGAGATACAGCCAACAGCCTACAGGCTACCAAAGTGAGATACAGCCTACAGTCTACCACAGTGAGATACAGCCCACAGCCTACCACAGTGAGATACAGCCCACAGCCTACTACAGTGAGATACAGCCTACAGCCTACTACAGTGAGATGCAGCCTACTACAGTGAGATGCAGCCTACAGCCTACTACAGTGAGATACAGCCTACTACAGTGAGATACAGCCTACAACATTGAGAGGCAGCCAACAGCCTACTACAGTGAGATGCAGCCTACAGCCTACAGCCTACTACAGTGAGATACAGCCTACTACAGTGAGATATAGCCTACTACAGTGAGATGCAGCCTACTACAGTGAGATGCAGACTACTACAGTGAGATACAACCTACAGCCTACTACAGTGAGATACAGCCTGCAGCCTACTACAGTGAGATGCAGCCTACAGCCTACTACAGTGGGATGCAGCCTACAGCCTGCTACAGAGAGATACAGCCTACAGCCTGCTATAGTGAGATACAGCCCACTACAGTGAGATACAGCCTACTACAGTGAGATACAGCCTGCAGCGTACTACAGTGAGATGCAGCCTACAGCCCACTACAGTGAGATACAGCCTACTACATTGAGATGCAGCCTACAGCCTACTACAGTGAGATAAAGCCTACTGCATACAATAGTGAGATCCAGCCTACAGGCTACTACAGTGAGATGTAATCTACAGACTACTACAGTGAGATACAGCCTACAGCCTACTACAGCGAGATGCAGCCTACAGCCTACTACAGTGATATGCAGCCTACAGCCTACTACAGTGAGATACAGCCTTCTACAGTGAGATGCAGCCTACAGCCTACTACAGTGAGATGCAGCCTACAGCCTACTACAGTGAGATGCAGCCTACAGCCTGCAGCCTACTACAGTGAGATGCAGCCTACAGTCTACTACAGTGAGATACAGCCTGCAGCCTACTACAGTGAGATGCAGCCTACAGCCATCTACAGTGAGATACAGCCTGCAGCCCACTACAGTGAGATACAGCCTACTACAGTGAGATACAGCCTACAACATTGAGATGCAGCCTACAGCCTTCTAGGGATGCAGCCTATAGCATGCAGCCTACAACAGTGAGATGCAGCCTACAGCCTACTACAGTGAGATGCAGCTTACTACAGTGAGATAGAGCCTGCAGCCTACTACAGTGAGTTTCAGCCTGCAGCCTACTACAGTGAGATGCAGTCTACAGCCTACTACAGTGAGATGCAGCCTACAGCCTGCTACAGAGAGATACAGCCTACTGCATACAATAGTGAGATCCAGCCTACAGGCTACTACAGTGAGATGTAATCTACAGACTACTACAGTGAGATACAGCCTACAGCCTACTACAGCGAGATGCAGCCTACAGCCTACTACAGTGATATGCAGCCTACAGCCTACTACAGTGAGATACAGCCTACTACAGTGAGATGCAGCCTACAGCCTACTACAGTGAGATGCAGCCTACAGCCTACTACAGTGAGATGCAGCCTACAGCCTGCAGCCTACTACAGTGAGATGCAGCCTACAGTCTACTACAGTGAGATACAGCCTGCAGCCTACTACAGTGAGATGCAGCCTACAGCCATCTACAGTGAGATACAGCCTGCAGCCCACTACAGTGAGATACAGCCTACTACAGTGAGATACAGCCTACAACATTGAGATGCAGCCTACAGCCTTCTAGGGATGCAGCCTATAGCATGCAGCCTACAACAGTGAGATGCAGCCTACAGCCTACTACAGTGAGATGCAGCTTACTACAGTGAGATAGAGCCTGCAGCCTACTACAGTCAGTTTCAGCCTGCAGCCTACTACAGTGAGATGCAGCCTACAGCCTACTACAGTGAGATGCAGCCTACAGCCTGCTACAGAGAGATACAGCCTACTGCATACAATAGTGAGATCCAGCCTACAGGCTACTACAGTGAGATATAATCTACAGACTACTACAGTGAGATACAGCCTACAGCCTACTACAGCGAGATGCAGCCTACAGTCTACTACAGTGATATGCAGCCTACAGCCTACTACAGTGAGATACAGCCTACTACAGTGAGATGCAGCCTACAGCCTACTACAGTGAGATGCAGCCTGCAGGCTACAGCCTACTACAGCGAGATGCAGCCTACAGTCTACTACAGTGAGATGCAGCCTACAGCCTGCAGCCTACTACAGTGAGATGCAGCCTACAGTCTGCTACAGTGAGATACAGCCTGCAGCCTACTACAGTGAGATGCAGCCTACAGCCTACTACAGTGAGATACAGCCTGCAGCCCACTACAGTGAGATACAGCCTACTACAGTGAGATACAGCCTACAACATTGAGATGCAGCCTACAGTCTACTAGGGATGCAGCCTACAGCATGCAGCCTACAGCAGGCAGCCTACTACAGTGAGATGCAGCCTACAGCATACTACAGTGAGATGCAGCTTACAACAGTGAGATAGAGCCTGCAGCCTACTACAGTCAGTTTCAGCCTGCAGCCTACTACAGTGAGATGCAGCCTACAGCCCACTACAGTGAGATACAGCCTACTACATTGAGATGCAGCCTATAGCCTACTACAGTGAAATAGAGCCTACTGCCTACTGCAGTGAGATACAGCCAACAGTCTACTACAGTGAGATGCAGCCTGCAGCCTACCACAGTGAGATACAGCCTATAGCCTACCACAGTGAGACACAGCCTACTACAGTGAGAAACAGCCTACTACATTGAGATGCAGTCTACAGCCAACTACAGTGAGATACAGTCTACTGCCTACTACATTGAGATGCAGCCTACAGCCTACTACAGTGAGATAAAGCCTACTGCATACAATAGTGAGATCCAGCCTACAGGCTACTACAGTGAGATACAATCTCCAGACTACTACAGTGAGATACAGCCTACAGCCTACTACAGCGAGATGCAGCCTACAGCCTACTACAGTGATATGCAGCCTACAGCCTACTACAGTGAGATACAGCCTACTACTGTGAGATGCAGCCTACAGCCTACTACAGTTAGATGCAGCCTACAGCCTACAGCCTAATACAGCGAGATGCAGCTTACAGCCTGCAGCCTATTACAGTGAGATGCAGTCTACAGCCTACTACAGTGAGATACAACCTGCAGCCCACTACAGTGAGATACAGCCTACTACAGTGAGATACAGCCCTTAACATTGAGATGCAGCCTACAGCCTACTAGGGATGCAGCCTACAGCATGCAGCCTACAGCATGCAGCCTACTACAGTGAGATGCAGCCTACAGCCTACTACAGTGAGATGCAGCTTACTACAGTGAGATAGAGCTTGCAGCCTACTACAGTCAGTTTCAGCCTGCAGCCTACTACAGTGAGATGCAGCCTAGAGCCTACTACAGTGAGATGCAGCCTACAGCCTACCACAGTGTCATACAGCCTGCAGCCTACTACAGTGAGATACAGCCTACAACATTGAGATGCAGCCTACAGCCTACTACAGTGGGATGCAGCCTACAGCCTACTACAGTGGGATGCAGCCAACAGCATGCAGCCTACTACAGTGAGATGCAGCCTACAGCCTACTACAGTGGATTGCAGCCTACAGCCTGCTACAGAGAGATACAGCCTACAGCCTGCTATAGTGAGATACAGCCCACTACAGTGAGATGCAGCCTACTACATTGAGATGCAGCCTATAGCCTACTGTGAAATATGAAATGAAAATATAGCCTACTGCCTACTGCAGTGAGATACAGCCCACAGTCTACTACAGTGAGATGCAGCCTGCAGCCTACCACAGTGAGATACAGCCTACAGCCTACTACAGTGATATGCAGCCTACAGCCTACTACAGTGAGATACAGCCTACTACAGTGAGATGCAGCCTACAGCCTACTACAGTGAGATGCAGCCTACAGCCTACTACAGTGAGACGCAGCCTACAGCCTGCAGCCTACTACAGTGAGATGCAGCCTACAGTCTACTTCAGTGAGATACAGCCTGCAGCCTGCTACAGTGAGATGCAGCCTACAGCCATCTACAGTGAGATACAGCCTGCAGCCCACTACAGTGAGATACAGCCTACTACAGTGAGATACAGCCTACAACATTGAGATGCAGCCTACAGCCTTCTAGGGATGCAGCCTATAGCATGCAGCCTACAACATTGAGATGCAGCCTACAGCCTTCTAGGGATGCAGCCTATAGCATGCAGCCTACAACAGTGAGATGCAGCCTACAGCCTACTACAGTGAGATGCTGCTTACTACAGTGAGATAGAGCCTGCAGCCTACTACAGTCAGTTTCAGCCTGCAGCCTACTACAGTGAGATGCAGCCTACAGCCTACTACAGTGAGATGCAGCCTACAGCCTGCTACAGAGAGATACAGCCTACTGCATACAATAGTGAGATCCAGCCTACAGGCTGCTACAGTGAGATATAATCTACAGACTACTACAGTGAGATACAGCCTACAGCCTACTACAGCGAGATGCAGCCTACAGTCTACTACAGTGATATGCAGCCTACAGCCTACTACAGTGAGATACAGCCTACTACAGTGAGATGCAGCCTACAGCCTACTACAGTGAGATGCAGCCTGCAGGCTACAGCCTACTACAGCGAGATGCAGCCTACAGCCTACTACAGTGAGATGCAGCCTACAGCCTGCAGCCTACTACAGTGAGATGCAGCCTACAGTCTGCTACAGTGAGATACAGCCTGCAGCCTACTACAGTGAGATGCAGCCTACAGCCTACTACAGTGAGATACAGCCTGCAGCCCACTACAGTGAGATACAGCCTACTACAGTGAGATACAGCCTACAACATTGAGATGCAGCCTACAGTCTACTAGGGATGCAGCCTACAGCATGCAGCCTACAGCAGGCAGCCTACTACAGTGAGATGCAGCCTACAGCATACTACAGTGAGATGCAGCTTACAACAGTGAGATAGAGCCTGCAGCTACTACAGTCAGTTTCAGCCTGCAGCCTACTACAGTGAGATGCAGCCTACAGCCCACTACAGTGAGATACATCCTACTACATTGAGATGCAGCCTATAGCCTACTACAGTGAAATAGATTCTACTGCCTACTGCAGTGAGATACAGCCAACAGTCTACTACAGTGAGATGCAGCCTGCAGCCTACCACAGTGAGATACAGCCTATAGCCTACCACAGTGAGACACAGCCTACTACAGTGAGAAACAGCCTACAACATTGAGATGCAGTCTACAGCCAACTACAGTGAGATACAGTCTACTGCCTACTACATTGAGATGCAGCCTACAGCCTACTACAGTGAGATAAAGCCTACTGCATACAATAGTGAGATCCAGCCTACAGGCTACTACAGTGAGATACAATCTCCAGACTACTACAGTGAGATACAGCCTACAGCCTACTACAGCGAGATGCAGCCTACAGCCTACTACAGTGATATGCAGCCTACAGCCTACTACAGTGAGATACAGCCTACTACTGTGAGATGCAGCCTACAGCCTACTACAGTGAGATGCAGCCTACAGCCTACAGCCTAATACAGCGAGATGCAGCCTACAGCCTACTACAGTGAGATGCAGCCTACAGCCTGCAGCCTACTACAGTGAGATGCAGCCTACAGCCTACTACAGTGAGATACAGCCTGCAGCCCACTACAGTGAGATACAGCCTACTACAGTGAGATACAGCCTACAACATTGAGATGCAGCCTACAGCCTACTAGGGATGCAGCCTACAGCATGCAGCCTACAGCATGCAGCCTACTACAGTGAGATGCAGCCTACAGCCTGCAGCCTATTACAGTGAGATACAGCCTGCAGCCCACTACAGTGAGATACAGCCTACTACAGTGAGATACAGCCTACAACATTGAGATGCAGCCTACAGCCTACTAGGGATGCAGCCTACAGCATGCAGCCTACAGCATGCAGCCTACTACAGTGAGATGCAGCCTACAGCCTACTACAGTGAGATGCAGCTTACTACAGTGAGATAGAGCCTGCAGCCTACTACAGTCAGTTTCAGCCTGCAGCCTACTACAGTGAGATGCAGCCTACAGCCTACTACAGTGAGATGCAGCCTACAGCCTACCACAGTGTCATACAGCCTGCAGCCTACTACAGTGAGATACAGCCTACAACATTGAGATGCAGCCTACAGCCTACTACAGTGGGATGCAGCCTACAGCCTACTACAGTGGGATGCAGCCAACAGCATGCAGCCTACTACAGTGAGATGCAGCCTACAGCCTACTACAGTGGGATGCAGCCTACAGCCTGCTACAGAGAGATACAGCCTACAGCCTGCTATAGTGAGATACAGCCCACTACAGTGAGATACAGCCTACTACATTGAGATGCAGCCTATAGCCTACTGTGAAATATGAAATGAAAATATAGCCTACTGCCTACTGCAGTGAGATACAGCCCACAGTCTACTACAGTGAGATGCAGCCTGCAGCCTACCACAGTGAGATACAGCCTATAGCCTACCACAGTGAGACACAGCCTACTACATTGAGATGCAGTCTACAGCCAACTACAGTGAGATACAGTCTACTGCCTACTACATTGAGATGCAGCCTACAGCCTAATTCAGTGAGATAAAGCCTACTGCATACAATAGTGAGATCCAGCCTACAGGCTACTACAGTGAGATACAATCTACAGACTACTAAAGTGAGATACAGCCTACAGCCTACTACAGCGAGATGCAGCCTACAGCCTACTACAGTGATATGCAGCCTACAGCCTACTACAGTGAGATACAGCCTACTACAGTGAGATGCAGCCTACAGCCTACTACAGTGAGACGCAGCCTACAGCCTACAGCCTACTACAGCGAGATGCAGCCTACAGCCTACTACAGTGAGATGCAGCCTACATCCTGCATCCTACTACAGTGAGATGCAGCCTACAGTCTACTACAGTGAGATACAGCCTGCAGCATACTACAGTGAGATGCAGCCTACAGCCTACTACAGTGAGATACAGCCTGCAGCCCACTACAGTGAGATACAGCCTACTACAGTGAGATACAGCCTACAACATTGAGATGCAGCCTACAGCCTACTAGTGATGCAGCCTACAGCATGCAGCCTACAGCCTACAGCCTACCACAGTGAGATACAGCCTGCAGCCTACTACAGTGAGATACAGCCTACAACATTGAGATGCAGCCTACAGCCTACTACAGTGGGATGCAGTCTACAGCCTACTACAGTGGGATGCAGCCTACAGCATGCAGCCTACTACAGTGAGATGCAGCCTACAGCCTACTACAGTGGGATGCAGCCTACAGCCTGCTACAGAGAGATACAGCCTACAGCCTGCTATAGTGAGATACAGCCCACTACAGTGAGATACAGCCTACTACAGTGAGATACAGCCTGCAGCCTACTACAGTGAGATGCAGCCTACAGCCCACTACAGTGAGATACAGCCTACTACATTGAGATGCAGCCTATAGCCTACTATAGTGAAATATAGCCTACTGCCTACTGCAGTGAGATACAGCCCACAGTCTACTACAGTGAGATGCAGCCTGCAGCCTACCACAGTGAGATACAGCCTATAGCCTACCACAGTGAGACACAGCCTACTACATTGAGATGCAGTCTACAGCCAACTACAGTGAGATACAGTCTACTGCCTACTACATTGAGATGCAGCCTACAGCCTAATTCAGTGAGATAAAGCCTACTGCATACAATAGTGAGATCCAGCCTACAGGCTACTACAGTGAGATACAATCTACAGACTACTACAGTGAGATACAGCCTACAGCCTACTACAGCGAGATGCAGCCTACAGCCTACTACAGTGATATGCAGCCTACAGCCTACTACAGTGAGATACAGCCTACTACAGTGAGATGCAGCCTACAGCCTACTACAGTGAGATGGAGCCTACAGCCTACAGCCTACTACAGCGAGATGCAGCCTACAGCCTACTACAGTGAGATGCAGCCTACAGCCTGCAGCCTACTACAGTGAGATGCAGCCTACAGTCTACTACAGTGAGATACAGCCTGCAGCCTACTACAGTGAGATGCAGCCTACAGCCTACTACAGTGAGATACAGCCTGCAGCCCACTACCGTGAGATACAGCCTACAGCCTACTACAGTGAGATACAGCCTGCAGCCCACTACAGTGAGATACAGCCTACTACAGTGAGATACAGCCTACAACATTGAGATGCAGCCTACAGCCTACTAGGGATGCAGCCTACAGCATGCAGCCTACAGCATGCAGCCTACTACAGTGAGATGCAGCCTACAGCCTACTATACTGAGATGCAGCTTACTACAGTGAGATAGAGCCTGCAGCCTACTACAGTGAGACACACCCTACTACAGTGAGATACAGCCTACAACATTGAGATGCAGCCTACAGCCTACTACAGTGGGTTGCAGCCTACAGCATTCAGCCTACTACAGTGAGATGCAGCCTACAGCCTACTACAGTGAGATACAGCCTACAGCCTGCTATAGTGAGATACAGCCTACAGCCTACTACAGTGAGATGCAGCCTACAGCATGCAGACTACTACAGTGAGATACAGCCTGCAGTCTTCTTCAGTGAGATACAGCCTACAGCCTACTACAGTGAGATACAGCCTACAGTCTACTACAGTGAGATGCAGACTACTACAGAGACATGCAGCCAACAGCCTACTACAGTGAGATACAGCCTACAGCCTTCTACATTGAGATGCAGCCTATAGCCTACTACAGTGAGATACAGCCTAAAGCCTACTACAGTGAAATAGAGCCTACTGCCTACTGCAGTAAGATACAGCCTACTACAGTGAGATGCAGCCTGCAGCCTACCACAGTGAGATACAGCCTACATCCTACTACAGTGAGATACAGCCTACAGCCTACTACAGTGAAATAGAGCCTACTGCCTACTGCAGTGAGATGCAGCCTGCTACAGTGAAATAGAGCTTACTGCCTACTGCAGTGAGATACAGCCTACCACAGTGAGATACAGCCTACAGTCTGCTACAGTGAGATACAGCCTACAGCCTACTACAGTGAGATGCAGCCTATAGCCTACTACAGTGAAATGCAGCCTGCAGCCTACCACAGTGAGATACAGCCTACAGTCTACTACAGTGAGATACAGCCTACAGCCTACTAGAATGAGATGCAGCCTACAGCCTACTACAGTGAGATACAGGCTACTACAGTGAGATGCAGCCTACTACAGTGAGATACAGCCTACTACAGTGAGATACAGTCTACTGCCTAATACATTGAGATGCAGCCTAGAGCCTACTACAGTGAGATGCAGCCTACAGCCTACTACAGTGAGATACAGCCTACTAGAGTGATATGCAGCCTACAGCCTACTACAGTGAGATTCAGCCTACAGCCTACAACAGTGAGATGCAGACTACAGCCTGCAGTCTACTACAGTGAGACGCAGCCTACTACAGTGAGATTAAGCCTACAGCCTACTAAACTGAAATAGAGCCTACAGCCCACTACAGTGAGACACAGCCTACAGCCTACAACAGTGAGATACAGCCTGCAGCCTACTACAGTGAGATACAGCCTGCAGCCTACTACAATGAGATACAGTTTGCAGCCTACTACAGTGAGATACAGACTACAGCCTACTACAGTGAAATAGAGCCTACTGCCTACTGCAGTGAGATACAGCCTACTACAGTGAGATGCAGCCTGCAGCCTACCACAGTGAGATACAGCCTACAGCCTACTACAGTGAGATACAGCCTACAGCCTACTACAGCGAGATGCAGCCTACAGCCTACTACAGTGATATGCAGCCTACAGCCTACTACAGTGAGATACAGCCTACTACAGTGAGATGCAGCCTACTACAGTGAGATGCAGCCTACAGTCTGCTACAGTGAGATACAGCCTGCAGCCTACTACAGTGAGATGCAGCCTACAGCCTACTACAGTGAGATACAGCCTGCAGCCCACTACAGTGAGATACAGCCTACTACAGTGAGATACAGCCTACAACATTGAGATGCAGCCTACAGTCTACTAGGGATGCAGCCTACAGCATGCAGCCTACAGCAGGCAGCCTACTACAGTGAGATGCAGCCTACAGCATACTACAGTGAGATGCAGCTTACAACAGTGAGATAGAGCCTGCAGCTACTACAGTCAGTTTCAGCCTGCAGCCTACTACAGTGAGATGCAGCCTATAGCCTACTACAGTGAAATAGATTCTACTGCCTACTGCAGTGAGATACAGCCAACAGTCTACTACAGTGAGATGCAGCCTGCAGCCTACCACAGTGAGATACAGCCTATAGCCTACCACAGTGAGACACAGCCTACTACAGTGAGAAACAGCCTACAACATTGAGATGCAGTCTACAGCCAACTACAGTGAGATACAGTCTACTGCCTACTACATTGAGATGCAGCCTACAGCCTACTACAGTGAGATAAAGCCTACTGCATACAATAGTGAGATCCAGCCTACAGGCTACTACAGTGAGATACAATCTCCAGACTACTACAGTGAGATACAGCCTACAGCCTACTACAGCGAGATGCAGCCTACAGCCTACTACAGTGATATGCAGCCTACAGCCTACTACAGTGAGATACAGCCTACTACTGTGAGATGCAGCCTACAGCCTACTACAGTGAGATGCAGCCTACAGCCTACAGCCTAATACAGCGAGATGCAGCCTACAGCCTACTACAGTGAGATGCAGCCTACAGCCTGCAGCCTACTACAGTGAGATGCAGCCTACAGCCTACTACAGTGAGATACAGCCTGCAGCCCACTACAGTGAGATACAGCCTACTACAGTGAGATACAGCCTACAACATTGAGATGCAGCCTACAGCCTACTAGGGATGCAGCCTACAGCATGCAGCCTACAGCATGCAGCCTACTACAGTGAGATGCAGCCTACAGCCTGCAGCCTATTACAGTGAGATACAGCCTGCAGCCCACTACAGTGAGATACAGCCTACTACAGTGAGATACAGCCTACAACATTGAGATGCAGCCTACAGCCTACTAGGGATGCAGCCTACAGCATGCAGCCTACAGCATGCAGCCTACTACAGTGAGATGCAGCCTACAGCCTACTACAGTGAGATGCAGCTTACTACAGTGAGATAGAGCCTGCAGCCTACTACAGTCAGTTTCAGCCTGCAGCCTACTACAGTGAGATGCAGCCTACAGCCTACTACAGTGAGATGCAGCCTACAGCCTACCACAGTGTCATACAGCCTGCAGCCTACTACAGTGAGATACAGCCTACAACATTGAGATGCAGCCTACAGCCTACTACAGTGGGATGCAGCCTACAGCCTACTACAGTGGGATGCAGCCAACAGCATGCAGCCTACTACAGTGAATTGCAGCCTACAGCCTACTACAGTGGGATGCAGCCTACAGCCTGCTACAGAGAGATACAGCCTACAGCCTGCTATAGTGAGATACAGCCCACTACAGTGAGATACAGCCTACTACATTGAGATGCAGCCTATAGCCTACTGTGAAATATGAAATGAAAATATAGCCTACTGCCTACTGCAGTGAGATACAGCCCACAGTCTACTACAGTGAGATGCAGCCTGCAGCCTACCACAGTGAGATACAGCCTATAGCCTACCACAGTGAGACACAGCCTACTACATTGAGATGCAGTCTACAGCCAACTACAGTGAGATACAGTCTACTGCCTACTACATTGAGATGCAGCCTACAGCCTAATTCAGTGAGATAAAGCCTACTGCATACAATAGTGAGATCCAGCCTACAGGCTACTACAGTGAGATACAATCTACAGACTACTAAAGTGAGATACAGCCTACAGCCTACTACAGCGAGATGCAGCCTACAGCCTACTACAGTGATATGCAGCCTACAGCCTACTACAGTGAGATACAGCCTACTACAGTGAGATGCAGCCTACAGCCTACTACAGTGAGACGCAGCCTACAGCCTACAGCCTACTACAGCGAGATGCAGCCTACAGCCTACTACAGTGAGATGCAGCCTACATCCTGCATCCTACTACAGTGAGATGCAGCCTACAGTCTACTACAGTGAGATACAGCCTGCAGCATACTACAGTGAGATGCAGCCTACAGCCTACTACAGTGAGATACAGCCTGCAGCCCACTACAGTGAGATACAGCCTACTACAGTGAGATACAGCCTACAACATTGAGATGCAGCCTACAGCCTACTAGTGATGCAGCCTACAGCATGCAGCCTACAGCCTACAGCCTACCACAGTGAGATACAGCCTGCAGCCTACTACAGTGAGATACAGCCTACAACATTGAGATGCAGCCTACAGCCTACTACAGTGGGATGCAGTCTACAGCCTACTACAGTGGGATGCAGCCTACAGCATGCAGCCTACTACAGTGAGATGCAGCCTACAGCCTACTACAGTGGGATGCAGCCTACAGCCTGCTACAGAGAGATACAGCCTACAGCCTGCTATAGTGAGATACAGCCCACTACAGTGAGATACAGCCTACTACAGTGAGATACAGCCTGCAGCCTACTACAGTGAGATGCAGCCTACAGCCCACTACAGTGAGATACAGCCTACTACATTGAGATGCAGCCTATAGCCTACTATAGTGAAATATAGCCTACTGCCTACTGCAGTGAGATACAGCCCACAGTCTACTACAGTGAGATGCAGCCTGCAGCCTACCACAGTGAGATACAGCCTATAGCCTACCACAGTGAGACACAGCCTACTACATTGAGATGCAGTCTACAGCCAACTACAGTGAGATACAGTCTACTGCCTACTACATTGAGATGCAGCCTACAGCCTAATTCAGTGAGATAAAGCCTACTGCATACAATAGTGAGATCCAGCCTACAGGCTACTACAGTGAGATACAATCTACAGACTACTAAAGTGAGATACAGCCTACAGCCTACTACAGCGAGATGCAGCCTACAGCCTACTACAGTGATATGCAGCCTACAGCCTACTACAGTGAGATACAGCCTACTACAGTGAGATGCAGCCTACAGCCTACTACAGTGAGACGCAGCCTACAGCCTACAGCCTACTACAGCGAGATGCAGCCTACAGCCTACTACAGTGAGATGCAGCCTACATCCTGCATCCTACTACAGTGAGATGCAGCCTACAGTCTACTACAGTGAGATACAGCCTGCAGCATACTACAGTGAGATGCAGCCTACAGCCTACTACAGTGAGATACAGCCTGCAGCCCACTACAGTGAGATACAGCCTACTACAGTGAGATACAGCCTACAACATTGAGATGCAGCCTACAGCCTACTAGTGATGCAGCCTACAGCATGCAGCCTACAGCCTACAGCCTACCACAGTGAGATACAGCCTGCAGCCTACTACAGTGAGATACAGCCTACAACATTGAGATGCAGCCTACAGCCTACTACAGTGGGATGCAGTCTACAGCCTACTACAGTGGGATGCAGCCTACAGCCTACTACAGCGAGATGCAGCCTACAGCCTACTACAGTGATATGCAGCCTACAGCCTACTACAGTGAGATACAGCCTACTACAGTGAGATGCAGCCTACAGCCTACTACAGTGAGACGCAGCCTACAGCCTACAGCCTACTACAGCGAGATGCAGCCTACAGCCTACTACAGTGAGATGCAGCCTACATCCTGCATCCTACTACAGTGAGATGCAGCCTACAGTCTACTACAGTGAGATACAGCCTGCAGCATACTACAGTGAGATGCAGCCTACAGCCTACTACAGTGAGATACAGCCTGCAGCCCACTACAGTGAGATACAGCCTACTACAGTGAGATACAGCCTACAACATTGAGATGCAGCCTACAGCCTACTAGTGATGCAGCCTACAGCATGCAGCCTACAGCCTACAGCCTACCACAGTGAGATACAGCCTGCAGCCTACTACAGTGAGATACAGCCTACAACATTGAGATGCAGCCTACAGCCTACTACAGTGGGATGCAGTCTACAGCCTACTACAGTGGGATGCAGCCTACAGCATGCAGCCTACTACAGTGAGATGCAGCCTACAGCCTACTACAGTGGGATGCAGCCTACAGCCTGCTACAGAGAGATACAGCCTACAGCCTGCTATAGTGAGATACAGCCCACTACAGTGAGATACAGCCTACTACAGTGAGATACAGCCTGCAGCCTACTACAGTGAGATGCAGCCTACAGCCCACTACAGTGAGATACAGCCTACTACATTGAGATGCAGCCTATAGCCTACTATAGTGAAATATAGCCTACTGCCTACTGCAGTGAGATACAGCCCACAGTCTACTACAGTGAGATGCAGCCTGCAGCCTACCACAGTGAGATACAGCCTATAGCCTACCACAGTGAGACACAGCCTACTACATTGAGATGCAGTCTACAGCCAACTACAGTGAGATACAGTCTACTGCCTACTACATTGAGATGCAGCCTACAGCCTAATTCAGTGAGATAAAGCCTACTGCATACAATAGTGAGATCCAGCCTACAGGCTACTACAGTGAGATACAATCTACAGACTACTACAGTGAGATACAGCCTACAGCCTACTACAGCGAGATGCAGCCTACAGCCTACTACAGTGATATGCAGCCTACAGCCTACTACAGTGAGATACAGCCTACTACAGTGAGATGCAGCCTACAGCCTACTACAGTGAGATGGAGCCTACAGCCTACAGCCTACTACAGCGAGATGCAGCCTACAGCCTACTACAGTGAGATGCAGCCTACAGCCTGCAGCCTACTACAGTGAGATGCAGCCTACAGTCTACTACAGTGAGATACAGCCTGCAGCCTACTACAGTGAGATGCAGCCTACAGCCTACTACAGTGAGATACAGCCTGCAGCCCACTACCGTGAGATACAGCCTACAGCCTACTACAGTGAGATACAGCCTGCAGCCCACTACAGTGAGATACAGCCTACTACAGTGAGATACAGCCTACAACATTGAGATGCAGCCTACAGCCTACTAGGGATGCAGCCTACAGCATGCAGCCTACAGCATGCAGCCTACTACAGTGAGATGCAGCCTACAGCCTACTATACTGAGATGCAGCTTACTACAGTGAGATAGAGCCTGCAGCCTACTACAGTGAGACACACCCTACTACAGTGAGATACAGCCTACAACATTGAGATGCAGCCTACAGCCTACTACAGTGGGTTGCAGCCTACAGCATTCAGCCTACTACAGTGAGATGCAGCCTACAGCCTACTACAGTGAGATACAGCCTACAGCCTGCTATAGTGAGATACAGCCTACAGCCTACTACAGTGAGATGCAGCCTACAGCATGCAGACTACTACAGTGAGATACAGCCTGCAGTCTTCTTCAGTGAGATACAGCCTACAGCCTACTACAGTGAGATACAGCCTACAGTCTACTACAGTGAGATGCAGACTACTACAGAGACATGCAGCCAACAGCCTACTACAGTGAGATACAGCCTACAGCCTTCTACATTGAGATGCAGCCTATAGCCTACTACAGTGAGATACAGCCTAAAGCCTACTACAGTGAAATAGAGCCTACTGCCTACTGCAGTAAGATACAGCCTACTACAGTGAGATGCAGCCTGCAGCCTACCACAGTGAGATACAGCCTACATCCTACTACAGTGAGATACAGCCTACAGCCTACTACAGTGAAATAGAGCCTACTGCCTACTGCAGTGAGATGCAGCCTGCTACAGTGAAATAGAGCTTACTGCCTACTGCAGTGAGATACAGCCTACCACAGTGAGATACAGCCTACAGTCTGCTACAGTGAGATACAGCCTACAGCCTACTACAGTGAGATGCAGCCTATAGCCTACTACAGTGAAATGCAGCCTGCAGCCTACCACAGTGAGATACAGCCTACAGTCTACTACAGTGAGATACAGCCTACAGCCTACTAGAATGAGATGCAGCCTACAGCCTACTACAGTGAGATACAGGCTACTACAGTGAGATGCAGCCTACTACAGTGAGATACAGCCTACTACAGTGAGATACAGTCTACTGCCTAATACATTGAGATGCAGCCTAGAGCCTACTACAGTGAGATGCAGCCTACAGCCTACTACAGTGAGATACAGCCTACTAGAGTGATATGCAGCCTACAGCCTACTACAGTGAGATTCAGCCTACAGCCTACAACAGTGAGATGCAGACTACAGCCTGCAGTCTACTACAGTGAGACGCAGCCTACTACAGTGAGATTAAGCCTACAGCCTACTAAACTGAAATAGAGCCTACAGCCCACTACAGTGAGACACAGCCTACAGCCTACAACAGTGAGATACAGCCTGCAGCCTACTACAGTGAGATACAGCCTGCAGCCTACTACAATGAGATACAGTTTGCAGCCTACTACAGTGAGATACAGACTACAGCCTACTACAGTAAGAAACAGACTACAGCCTACTACAGTAAGAAACAGACTACAGCCTACTACAGTGAGATGCATTCTACAGCCTACTACAGTGAGATGCAGCCTACAGCCTACCACAGTGAGATACAGCCTGCATCCTACTACAGTGAGATACAGCCTACTACAGTGAGATACAGCCTACAACATTGAGATGCAGCCTACAGCCTACTACAGTGGGATGCAGCCTACAGCATGCAGCCTACTACAGTGAGATACAGCCTACAGCCTGCTATAGTGAGATACAGCCTACAGCCTACTACAGTGAGATGCAGCCTACAGCATGCACACTACTACAGTGAGATACAGCCTGCAGTCTACTTCAGTGAGATACAGCCTACAGCCTACTACAGTGAGATACAGCCTACAGTCTACTACAGTGAGATGCAGACTACTACAGAGAGATGCAGCCAACAGCCTACTACAGTGAGATACAGCCTACAGCCTACTACAGTGAAATAGAGCCTATTGCCTACTGCAGTGAGATACAGCCTACTACAGTGAGATGCAGCCTGCAGCCTACCACAGTGAGATACAGCCTACAGCCTACTACAGTGAGATACAGCCTACAGCCTACTACAGTGAAATAGAGCCTACTGTCTACTGCAGTGAGATGCAGCCTGCTACAGTGAAATAGAGCTTACCGCCTACTGCAGTGAGATACAGCCTACCACAGTGAGATACAGCCTACAGTCTGCTACAGTGAGATACAGCCTACAGCCTACTACAGTGAGATGCAGCCTACAGCCTACTACAGTGAGATGCAGCCTGCAGCCTACCACAGTGAGATACAGCCTACAGTCTACTACAGTGAGATACAGCCTACAGCCTACTAGAATGAGAAGCATCCTACAGCCTACTACAGTGAGATACAGCCTACTACAGTGAGATGCAGCCTACTACAGTGAGATACAGCCTACTACAGTGAGATACAGTCTACTGCCTACTACATTGAGATGCAGCCTAGAGCCTACTACAGTGAGATGCAGCCTACAGCCTACTACAGTGAGATGCAGACTACAGCCTGCTACAGAGAGATACAGCCCACTACAGTGAGATACAGACTACTACAGTGAGATACAGCCTGCAGCCTACTACAGTGAGATGCAGCCTACAGCCCACTACAGTGAGATACAGCCTACTACATTGAGATGCAGCATATAGCCTCCTACAGTGAAATAGAGCCTACTGCCTACTGCAGTGAGATACAGCCCACAGTCTACTACAGTGAGATGCAGCCTGCAGCCTACCACAGTGAGATACAGCCTATAGCCTACCACAGTGAGACACAGCCTACTACAGTGAGAAACAGCCTACTACATTGAGATGCAGTCTACAGCCAACTACAGTGAGATACAGTCTACTGCCTACTACATTGAGATGCAGCCTACAGCCTACTACAATGAGATAAAGCCTACTGCATACAATAGTGAGATCCAGCCTACAGGCTAGTACAGTGAGATACAATCTACAGACTACTACAGTGAGATACAGCCTACAGCCTACTACAGCGAGATGCAGCCTACAGCCTACTACAGTGATATGCAGCCTACAGCCTACTACAGTGAAATACAGCCTACTACAGTGAGATGCAACCTACAGCCTACTACTTTGAGATGCATCCTACAGCCTACAGTCTACTACGGCGAGATGCAGCCTACAGCCTACTACAGTGAGATGCAGCCTACAGCCTGCAGCCTACTACAGTGAGATGCAGCCTACAGCCTACTACAGTGAGATACAGCCTGCAGCCCACTACAGTGAGATACAGCCTACTACAGTGAGATACAGCCTACAACATTGAGATGCAGCCTACAGCCTACTAGGGATGCAGCCTACAGCATGCAGCCTACAGCATGCAGCCTACTACAGTGAGATGCAGCCTACAGCCTACTACAGTGAGATGCAGCTTACTACAATGAGATAGAGCCTGCAGCCTACTACAGTCAGTTTCAGCCTGCAGCCTACTACAGTGAGATGCAGCCTACAGACTACTACAGTGAGATGCAGCCTACATCCTACCACAGTGAGATACAGCCTGCAGCCTACTACAGTGAGATACAGCCTACTACAGTGAGATACAGCCTACAACATTGAGATGCAGCCTACAGCCTACTACAGTGGGATGCAGCCTACAGCATGCAGCCTACTACAGTGAGATACAGCCTACAGCCTACTACAGTGGGATGCAGCCTACAGCCTGCTACAGAGAGATACAGCCTACAGCCTGCTATAGTGAGATACAGCCCACTACAGTGAGATACAGCCTACTACAGTGAGATACAGCCTGCAGCCTACTACAGTGAGATGCAGCCTACAGCCTCTACAGTGAGATACAGCCTACTACATTGAGATGCAGCCTATAGCCTACTACAGTGAAATAGAGCCTACCGCCTACTGCAGTGAGATACAGCCCACAGTCTACTACAGTGAGATGCAGCCTGCAGACTACCACAGTGAGATACAGCCTATAGCCTACCACAGTGAGACACAGCCTACTACATTGAGATGCAGTCTACAGCCAACTACAGTGAGATACAGTCTACTGCCTACTACATTGTGATGCAGCCAACAGCCTAATTCAGTGAGATAAAGCCTACTGCATACAATAGTGAGATCCAGCCTACAGGCTACTACAGTGAGATACAATCTACAGACTACTACAGTGAGATACAGCCTACTACAGTGAGATGCAGCCTACTACAGTGAGATGCAGCCTACAGCCTACTACCGTGAGATGCAGCCTACAGCCTACAGCCTACTACAGCGAGATGCAGCGTACAGCCTACTACAGTGAGATGCAGCCTACAGTCTGCAGCCTACTACAGTGAGATGCAGCCTACAGTCTACTACAGTGAGATACAGCCTGCAGCCTACTACAGTGAGATGCAGCCTACAGCCTACTACAGTGAGATACAGCCTGCAGCCCACTACAGTTAGATACAGCCTACTACAGTGAGATACAGCCTACAACATTGAGATGCAGCCTACAGCCTACTAGGGATGCAGCCTACAGCATGCAGCATACAGCATGCAGCCTACTACAGTGAGATGCAGCCTACAGCCTACTACAGTGAGATGCAGCTTACTACAGTGAGATAGAGCCTGCAGCCTACTACAGTCAGTTTCAGCCTGCAGCCTACTACAGTGAGATGCAGCCTACAGCCTACTACAGTGAGATGCAGCCTACTACAGTGAGATACAGCCTACAACATTGAGATGCAGCCTACAGCCTACTACAGTGAGATGCAGCCTACAGCATGCAGACTACTACAGTGAGATACATCCTGCAGTCTACTTCAGTGAGATACAGCCTACAGCCTACTACAGTGACATGCAGACTACTACAGAGAGATGCAGCCAACAGCCTACTACAGTGAGATACAGCCTACAGCCTACTACATTGAGATGCAGCCTATAGCCTACTACAGTGAGATACAGCCTACAGCCTACTACAGTGAAATAGAGCCTACTGCCTACTGCAGTGAGATACAGCCTACTACAGTGAGATGCAGCCTGCAGCCTACCACAGTGAGATACAGCCTACAGCCTACTACAGTGAGATACAGCCTACAGCCTACTACAGCGAGATGCAGCCTACAGCCTACTACAGTGATATGCAGCCTACAGCCTACTACAGTGAGATACAGCCTACTACAGTGAGATGCAGCCTACTACAGTGAGATGCAGCCTACAGCCTACTACAGTGAGATGCAGCCTACAGCCTACTACAGTGAGATGCAGCCTACAGCCTACCACAGTGAGATACAGCCTGCAGCCTACTACAGTGAGATAAAGCCTACTACAGTGAGATATAGCCTACAACATTGAGATGCAGCCTACAGCCTACTACAGTGGGATGCAGCCTACAGCATGCAGCCTACTACAGTGAGATGCAGCCTACAGCCTACTACAGTGAGATACAGCCTACATCCTGCTATAGTGAGATACAGCCTACAGCCTACTACAGTGAGATGCAGCCTACAGCATGCACACTACTACAGTGAGATACAGCCTGCAGTCTACTTCAGTGAGATACAGCCTACAGCCTACTACAGTGAGATACAGCCTACAGTCTACTACAGTGAGATGCAGACTACTACAGAGAGATGCAGCCAACAGCCTACTACAGTGAGATACAGCCTACAGCCTACTACAGTGAAATAGAGCCTACTGCCTACTGCAGTGAGATACAGCCTACTACAGTGAGATGCAGCCTGCAGCCTACCACAGTGAGATACAGCCTACAGGCTACTACAGTGAGATACAGCCTACAGCCTACTACAGTGAAATAGAGCCTACTGCCTACTGCAGTGAGATGCAGCCTGCTACAGTGAAATAGAGCTTACTGCCTACTGCAGTGAGATACAGCCTACCACAGTGAGATACAGCCTACAGTCTGCTACAGTGAGATACAGCCTACAGCCTACTACAGTGAGATGCAGCCTACAGCCTACTACAGTGAGATGCAGCCTGCAGCCTACCACAGTGAGATACAGCCTACAGTCTACTACAGTGAGATACAGCCTACAGCCTACTAGAATGAGAAGCATCCTACAGCCTACTACAGTGGGATGCAGCCTACAGCCTGCTACAGAGAGATACAGCCTACAGCCTGCTATAGTGAGATACAGCCCACTACAGTGAGATACAGCCTACTACAGTGAGATACAGCCTGCAGCCTACTACAGTGAGATGCAGCCTACAGCCTCTACAGTGAGATACAGCCTACTACATTGAGATGCAGCCTATAGCCTACTACAGTGAAATAGAGCCTACCGCCTACTGCAGTGAGATACAGCCCACAGTCTACTACAGTGAGATGCAGCCTGCAGTCTACCACAGTGAGATACAGCCTATAGCCTACCACAGTGAGACACAGCCTACTACATTGAGATGCAGTCTACAGCCAACTACAGTGAGATACAGTCTACTGCCTACTACATTGTGATGCAGCCTACAGCCTAATTCAGTGAGATAAAGCCTACTGCATACAATAGTGAGATCCAGCCTACAGGCTACTACAGTGAGATACAATCTACAGACTACTACAGTGAGATACAGCCTACTACAGCGAGATGCAGCCTACAGCCTACTACAGTGATATGCAGCCTACAGCCTACTACAGTGAGATACAGCCTACTACAGTGAGATGCAGCCTACTACAGTGAGATGCAGCCTACAGCCTACTACCGTGAGATGCAGCCTACAGCCTACTACAGCGAGATGCAGCGTACAGCCTACTACAGTGAGATGCAGCCTACAGCCTGCAGCCTACTACAGTGAGATGCAGCCTACAGTCTACTACAGTGAGATACAGCCTGCAGCCTACTACAGTGAGATGCAGCCTACAGCCTACTACAGTGAGATACAGCCTGCAGCCCACTACAGTGAGATACAGCCTACTACAGTGAGATACTGCCTACAACATTGAGATGCAGCCTACAGCCTACTAGGGATGCAGCCTACAGCATGCAGCATACAGCATGCAGTCTACTACAGTGAGATGCAGCCTACAGCCTACTACAGTGAGATGCAGCTTACTACAGTGAGATAGAGCCTGCAGCCTACTACAGTCAGTTTCAGCCTGCAGCCTACTACAGTGAGATGCAGCCTACAGCCTACTACAGTGAGATGCAGCCTACTACAGTGAGATACAGCCTACAACATTGAGATGCAGCCTACAGCCTACTACAGTGAGATGCAGCCTACAGCATGCAGACTACTACAGTGAGATACATCCTGCAGTCTACTTCAGTGAGATACAGCCTACAGCCTACTACAGTGAGATGCAGACTACTACAGAGAGATGCAGCCAACAGCCTACTACAGTGAGATACAGCCTACAGCCTACTACATTGAGATGCAGCCTATAGCCTACTACAGTGAGATACAGCCTACAGCCTACTACAGTGAAATAGAGCCTACTGCCTACTGCAGTGAGATACAGCCTACTATAGTGAGATGCAGCCTGCAGCCTACCACAGTGAGATACAGCCTACAGCCTACTACAGTGAGATACAGCCTACAGCCTACTACAGCGAGATGCAGCCTACAGCCTACTACAGTGATATGCAGCCTACAGCCTACTACAGTGAGATACAGCCTACTACAGTGAGATGCAGCCTACTACAGTGAGATGCAGCCTACAGCCTACTACAGTGAGATGCAGCCTACAGCCTACTACAGTGAGATGCAGCCTACAGCCTACCACAGTGAGATACAGTCTGCAGCCTACTACAGTGAGATACAGCCTACTACAGTGAGATACAGCCTACAACATTGAGATGCAGCCTACAGCCTACTACAGTGGGATGCAGCCTACAGCATGCAGCCTACTACAGTGAGATGCAGCCTACAGCCTACTACAGTGAGATACAGCCAACATCCTGCTATAGTGAGATACAGCCTACAGCCTACTACAGTGAGATGCAGCCTACAGCATGCACACTACTACAGTGAGATACAGCCTGCAGTCTACTTCAGTGAGATACAGCCTACAGCCTACTACAGTGAGATACAGCCTACAGTCTACTACAGTGAGATGCAGACTACTACAGAGAGATGCAGCCAACAGCCTACTACAGTGAGATACAGCCTACAGCCTACTACAGTGAAATAGAGCCTACTGCCTACTGCAGTGAGATACAGCCTACTACAGTGAGATGCAGCCTGCAGCCTACCACAGTGAGATACAGCCTACAGCCTACTACAGTGAGATACAGCCTACAGCCTACTACAGTGAAATAGAGCCTACTGCCTACTGCAGTGAGATGCAGCCTGCTACAGTGAAATAGAGCTTACTGCCTACTGCAGTGAGATACAGCCTACCACAGTGAGATACAGCCTACAGTCTGCTACAGTGAGATACAGTCTACAGCCTACTACAGTGAGATGCAGCCTACAGCCTACTACAGTGAGATGCAGCCTGCAGCCTACCACAGTGAGATACAGCCTACAGTCTACTACAGTGAGATACAGCCTACAGCCTACTAGAATGAGAAGCATCCTACAGCCTACTACAGTGGGATGCAGCCTACAGCCTGCTACAGAGAGATACAGCCTACAGCCTGCTATAGTGAGATACAGCCCACTACAGTGAGATACAGCCTACTACAGTGAGATACAGCCTGCAGCCTACTACAGTGAGATGCAGCCTACAGCCTCTACAGTGAGATACAGCCTACAACATTGAGATGCAGCCTATAGCCTACTACAGTGAAATAGAGCCTACCGCCTACTGCAGTGAGATACAGCCCACAGTCTACTACAGTGAGATGCAGCCTGCAGACTACCACAGTGAGATACAGCCTATAGCCTACCACAGTGAGACACAGCCTACTACATTGAGATGCAGTCTACAGCCAACCACAGTGAGATACAGTCTACTGCCTACTACATTGTGATGCAGCCTACAGCCTAATTCAGTGAGATAAATCCTACTGCATACAATAGTGAGATCCAGCCTACAGGCTACTACAGTGAGATACAATCTACAGACTACTACAGTGAGATACAGCCTACTACAGCGAGATGCAGCCTACAGCCTACTACAGTGATATGCAGCCTACAGCCTACTACAGTGAGATACAGCCTACTACAGTGAGATGCAGCCTACTACAGTGAGATGCAGCCTACAGCCTACTACCGTGAGATGCAGCCTACAGCCTACAGCCTACTACAGCGAGATGCAGCGTACAGCCTACTACAGTGAGATGCAGCCTACATCCTGCAGCCTACTACAGTGAGATGCAGCCTACAGTCTACTACAGTGAGATACAGCCTGCAGCCTACTACAGTGAGATGCAGCCTACAGCCTACTACAGTGAGATACAGCCTGCAGCCCACTACAGTGAGATACAGCCTACTACAGTGAGATACAGCCTACAACATTGAGATGCAGCCTACAGCCTACTAGGGATGCAGCCTACAGCATGCAGCATACAGCATGCAGCCTACTACAGTGAGATGCAGCCTACAGCCTACTACAGTGAGATGCAGCTTACTACAGTGAGATAGAGCCTGCAGCCTACTACAGTCAGTTTCAGCCTGCAGCCTACTACAGTGAGATGCAGCCTACAGCCTACTACAGTGAGATGCAGCCTACTACAGTGAGATACAGCCTACAACATTGAGATGCAGCCTACAGCCTACTACAGTGAGATGCAGCCTACAGCATGCAGACTACTACAGTGAGATACAGCCTGCAGTCTACTTCAGTGAGATACAGCCTACAGCCTACTACAGTGAGATGCAGACTACTACAGAGAGATGCAGCCAACATCCTACTACAGTGAGATACAGCCTACAGCCTACTACATTGAGATGCAGCCTATAGCCTACTACAGTGAGATACAGCCTACAGCCTACTACAGTGAAATAGAGCCTACTGCCTACTGCAGTGAGATACAGCCTACTACAGTGAGATGCAGCCTGCAGCCTACCACAGTGAGATACAGCCTACAGCCTACTACAGTGAGATACAGCCTACAGCCTACTACAGCGAGATGCAGCCTACAGCCTACTACAGTGATATGCAGCCTACAGCCTACTACAGTGAGATACAGCCTACTACAGTGAGATGCAGCCTACTACAGTGAGATGCAGCCTATAGCCTACTACAGTGAGATGCAGCCTACAGCCTACTACAGTGAGATGCAGCCTACAGCCTACCACAGTGAGATACAGCCTGCAGCCTACTACGGTGAGATACAGCCTACTACAGTGAGATACAGCCTACAACATTGAGATGCAGCCTACAGCCTACTACAGTGGGATGCAAGCTACAGCATAAAGCCTACTACAGTGAGATGCAGCCTACAGCCTACTACAGTGAGATACAGCCTACAGCCTGCTATAGTGAGATACAGCCTACAGCCTACTACAGTGAGATGCAGCCTACAGCATGCACACTACTACAGTGAGATACAGCCTGCAGTCTACTTCAGTGAGATACAGCCTACAGCCTACTACAGTGATATACAGCCTACAGTCTACTACAGTGAGATGCAGACTACTACAGAGAGATGCAGCCAACAGCCTACTACAGTGAGATACAGCCTACAGCCTACTACAGTGAAATAGAGCCTACTGCCTACTGCAGTGAGATACAGCCTACTACAGTGAGATGCAGCCTGCAGCCTACCATAGTGAGATACAGCCTACAGCCTACTACAGTGAGATACAGCCTACAGCCTACTACAGTGAAATAGAGCCTACTGCTACTGCAGTGAGATGCAGCCTGCTACAGTGAAATAGAGCTTACTGCCTACTGCAGTGAGATACAGCCTACCACAGTGAGATACAGCCTACAGTCTGCTACAGTGAGATACAGCCTACAGCCTACTACAGTGAGATGCAGCCTACAGCCTACTACAGTGAGATGCAGCCTGCAGCCTACCACAGTGAGATACAGCCTACAGTCTACTACAGTGAGATACAGCCTACAGCCTACTAGAATGAGAAGCATCCTACAGCCTACTACAGTGAGATACAGCCTACTACAATGAGATGCAGCCTCCTATAGTGAGATACAGCCTACTACAGTGAGATACAGTCTACTGCCTACTACATTGAGATGCAGCCTAGAGCCTACTACAGTGAGATGCAGCCTACAGCCTACTACAGTGAGATACAGCCTACTAGAGTGATATGCAGCCTACAGCCTACTACAGTGAGATGCAGCCTATAGCCTACAACAGTGAGCTGCAGGCTACAGCCTGCAGTCTACTACAGTGAGACGCAACCTACTACAGTGAGATTCAGCCTACAGCCTACTAAAGTGAAATAGAGCCTACAGCCCACTACAGTGAGACACAGCCTACAGCCTACAACAGTGAGATACAGCCTGCAGACTACTACAGTGAGATACAGCCTACTACAGTAAGATACAGCCTACAACATTGAGATGCAGCCTACAGCCTACTACAGTGAGATGCAGCCTACAGCCTACTACAGTGAGATACAGCCTACAGCCTGCTATAGTGAGATACAGCCTACAGCCTACTACAGTGAGATGCAGTCTACAGCCAACTACAGTGAGATACAGTCTACTGCCTACTACATTGTGATGCAGCCTACAGCATAATTCAGTGAGATAAAGCCTACTGCATACAATAGTGAGATCCAGCCTACAGGCTACTACAGTGAGATACAATCTACAGACTACTACAGTGAGATACAGCCTACTACAGCGAGATGCAGCCTACAGCCTACTACAGTGATATGCAGCCTACAGCCTACTACTGTGAGATACTGCATACAATAGATGCAGCCTACAGCCTACAGCCTACTACAGCGAGATGCAGCGTACAGCCTACTACAGTGAGATGCAGCCTACAGCCTGCAGCCTACTACAGTGAGATGCAGCCTACAGTCTACTACAGTGAGATACAGCCTGCAGCCTACTACAGTGAGATGCAGCCTACAGCCTACTACAGTGAGATACAGCCTGCAGCCCACTACAGTGAGATACAGCCTACTACAGTGAGATACAGCCTACAACATTGAGATGCAGCCTACAGCCTACTAGGGATGCAGCCTACAGGATGCAGCATACAGCATGCAGCCTACTACAGTGAGATGCAGCCTACAGCCTACTACAGTGAGATGCAGCTTACTACAGTGAGATAGAGCCTGCAGCCTACTACAGTCAGTTTCAGCCTGCAGCCTACTACAGTGAGATGCAGCCTACAGCCTACTACAGTGAGATGCAGCCTACTACAGTGAGATACAGCCTACAACATTGAGATGCAGCCTACAGCCTACTACAGTGAGATGCAGCCTACAGCATGCAGACTACTACAGTGAGATACAGCCTGCAGTCTACTTCAGTGAGATACAGCCTACAGCCTACTACAGTGAGATGCAGACTACTACAGAGAGATGCAGCCAACATCCTACTACAGTGAGATACAGCCTACAGCCTACTACATTGAGATGCAGCCTATAGCCTACTACAGTGAGATACAGCCTACAGCCTACTACAGTGAAATAGAGCCTACTGCCTACTGCAGTGAGATACAGCCTACTACAGTGAGATGCAGCCTGCAGCCTACCACAGTGAGATACAGCCTACAGCCTACTACAGTGAGATACAGCCTACAGCCTACTACAGCGAGATGCAGCCTACAGCCTACTACAGTGATATGCAGCCTACAGCCTACTACAGTGAGATACAGCCTACTACAGTGAGATGCAGCCTACTACAGTGAGATGCAGCCTATAGCCTACTACAGTGAGATGCAGCCTACAGCCTACTACAGTGAGATGCAGCCTACAGCCTACCACAGTGAGATACAGCCTGCAGCCTACTACGGTGAGATACAGCCTACTACAGTGAGATACAGCCTACAACATTGAGATGCAGCCTACAGCCTACTACAGTGGGATGCAAGCTACAGCATAAAGCCTACTACAGTGAGATGCAGCCTACAGCCTACTACAGTGAGATACAGCCTACAGCCTGCTATAGTGAGATACAGCCTACAGCCTACTACAGTGAGATGCAGCCTACAGCATGCACACTACTACAGTGAGATACAGCCTGCAGTCTACTTCAGTGAGATACAGCCTACAGCCTACTACAGTGAGATACAGCCTACAGTCTACTACAGTGAGATGCAGACTACTACAGAGAGATGCAGCCAACAGCCTACTACAGTGAGATACAGCCTACAGCCTACTACAGTGAAATAGAGCCTACTGCCTACTGCAGTGAGATACAGCCTACTACAGTGAGATGCAGCCTGCAGCCTACCATAGTGAGATACAGCCTACAGCCTACTACAGTGAGATACAGCCTACAGCCTACTACAGTGAAATAGAGCCTACTGCTACTGCAGTGAGATGCAGCCTGCTACAGTGAAATAGAGCTTACTGCCTACTGCAGTGAGATACAGCCTACCACAGTGAGATACAGCCTACAGTCTGCTACAGTGAGATACAGCCTACAGCCTACTACAGTGAGATGCAGCCTACAGCCTACTACAGTGAGATGCAGCCTGCAGCCTACCACAGTGAGATACAGCCTACAGTCTACTACAGTGAGATACAGCCTACAGCCTACTAGAATGAGAAGCATCCTACAGCCTACTACAGTGAGATACAGCCTACTACAATGAGATGCAGCCTCCTATAGTGAGATACAGCCTACTACAGTGAGATACAGTCTACTGCCTACTACATTGAGATGCAGCCTAGAGCCTACTACAGTGAGATGCAGCCTACAGCCTACTACAGTGAGATACAGCCTACTAGAGTGATATGCAGCCTACAGCCTACTACAGTGAGATGCAGCCTATAGCCTACAACAGTGAGCTGCAGGCTACAGCCTGCAGTCTACTACAGTGAGACGCAACCTACTACAGTGAGATTCAGCCTACAGCCTACTAAAGTGAAATAGAGTCTACAGCCCACTACAGTGAGACACAGCCTACAGCCTACAACAGTGAGATACAGCCTGCAGACTACTACAGTGAGATACAGCCTACTACAGTAAGATACAGCCTACAACATTGAGATGCAGCCTACAGCCTACTACAGTGAGATGCAGCCTACAGCCTACTACAGTGAGATACAGCCTACAGCCTGCTATAGTGAGATACAGCCTACAGCCTACTACAGTGAGATGCAGTCTACAGCCAACTACAGTGAGATACAGTCTACTGCCTACTACATTGTGATGCAGCCTACAGCATAATTCAGTGAGATAAAGCCTACTGCATACAATAGTGAGATCCAGCCTACAGGCTACTACAGTGAGATACAATCTACAGACTACTACAGTGAGATACAGCCTACTACAGCGAGATGCAGCCTACAGCCTACTACAGTGATATGCAGCCTACAGCCTACTACTGTGAGATACTGCATACAATAGATGCAGCCTACAGCCTACAGCCTACTACAGCGAGATGCAGCGTACAGCCTACTACAGTGAGATGCAGCCTACAGCCTGCAGCCTACTACAGTGAGATGCAGCCTACAGTCTACTACAGTGAGATACAGCCTGCAGCCTACTACAGTGAGATGCAGCCTACAGCCTACTACAGTGAGATACAGCCTGCAGCCCACTACAGTGAGATACAGCCTACTACAGTGAGATACAGCCTACAACATTGAGATGCAGCCTACAGCCTACTAGGGATGCAGCCTACAGGATGCAGCATACAGCATGCAGCCTACTACAGTGAGATGCAGCCTACAGCCTACTACAGTGAGATGCAGCTTACTACACTGAGATAGAGCCTGCAGCCTACTACAGTCAGTTTCAGCCTGCAGCTTACTACAGTGAGATGCAGCCTACAGCCTACTACAGTGAGATGCAGCCTACTACAGTGAGATACAGCCTACAACATTGAGATGCAGCCTACAGCCTACTACAGTGAGATGCAGCCTACAGCATGCAGACTACTACAGTGAGATACAGCCTGCAGTCTACTTCAGTGAGATACAGCCTACAGCCTACTACAGTGAGATGCAGACTACTACAGAGAGATGCAGCCAACAGCCTACTACAGTGAGATACAGCCTACAGCGTACTACATTGAGATGCAGCCTATAGCCTACTACAGTGAGATACAGCCTACAGCCTACTACAGTGAAATAGAGTCTACTGCCTACTGCAGTGAGATACAGCCTACTACAGTGAGATGCAGCCTGCAGCCTACCACAGTGAGATACAGCCTACAGCCTACTACAGTGAGATACAGCCTACAGCCTACTACAGCGAGATGCAGCCTACAGCCTACTACAGTGATATGCAGCCTACAGTCTACTACAGTGAGATACAGCATACTACAGTGAGATGCAGCCTACTACAGTGAGATGCAGCCTACAGCCTACTACATTGAGATGCAGCCTACAGCCTACTACAGCGAGATGCAGCGTACAGCCTACTACAGTGAGATGCAGCCTACAGCCTGCAGCCTACTACAGTGAGATGCAGCCTACAGCCTCTACAGTGAGATACAGCCTACAACATTGAGATGCAGCCTATAGCCTACTACAGTGAAATAGAGCCTACTGCCTACTGCAGTGAGATACAGCCCACAGTCTACTACAGTGAGATGCAGCCTGCAGACTACCACAGTGAGATACAGCCTATAGCCTACCACAGTGAGACACAGCCTACTACATTGAGATGCAGTCTACAGCCAACTACAGTGAGATACAGTCTACTGCCTACTACATTGTGATGCAGCCTACAGCCTAATTCAGTGAGATAAAGCCTACTGCATACAATAGTGAGATCCAGCCTACAGGCTACTACAGTGAGATACAATCTACAGACTACTACAGTGAGATACAGCCTACTACAGCGAGATGCAGCCTACAGCCTACTACAGTGATATGCAGCCTACAGCCTACTACAGTGAGATACAGCCTACTACAGTGAGATGCAGCCTACTACAGTGAGATGCAGCCTACAGCCTACTACCGTGAGATGCAGCCTACAGCCTACTACAGCGAGATGCAGCGTACAGCCTACTACAGTGAGATGCAGCCTACAGCCTGCAGCCTACTACAGTGAGATGCAGCCTACAGTCTACTACAGTGAGATACAGCCTGCAGCCTACTACAGTGAGATGCAGCCTACAGCCTACTACAGTGAGATACAGCCTGCAGCCCACTACAGTGAGATACAGCCTACTACAGTGAGATACAGCCTACAACATTGAGATGCAGCCTACAGCCTACTAGGGATGCAGCCTACAGCATGCAGCATACAGCATGCAGCCTACTACAGTGAGATGCAGCCTACAGCCTACTACAGTGAGATGCAGCTTACTACAGTGAGATAGAGCCTGCAGCCTACTACAGTCAGTTTCAGCCTGCAGCCTACTACAGTGAGATGCAGCCTACAGCCTACTACAGTGAGATGCAGCCTACTACAGTGAGATACAGCCTACAACATTGAGATGCAGCCTACAGCCTACTACAGTGAGATGCAGCCTACAGCATGCAGACTACTACAGTGAGATACAGCCTACAGCCTACTACAGTGAGATGCAGACTACTACAGAGAGATGCAGCCAACAGCCTACTACAGTGAGATACAGCCTACAGCCTACTACATTGAGATGCAGCCTATAGCCTACTACAGTGAGATACAGCCTACAGCCTACTACAGTGAAATAGAGTCTACTGCCTACTGCAGTGAGATACAGCCTACTACAGTGAGATGCAGCCTGCAGCCTACCACAGTGAGATACAGCCTACAGCCTACTACAGTGAGATACAGCCTACAGCCTACTACAGCGAGATGCAGCCTACAGCCTACTACAGTGATATGCAGCCTACAGTCTACTACAGTGAGATACAGCATACTACAGTGAGATGCAGCCTACTACAGTGAGATGCAGCCTACAGCCTACTACATTGAGATGCAGCCTACAGCCTACTACAGCGAGATGCAGCGTACAGCCTACTACAGTGAGATGCAGCCTACAGCCTGCAGCCTACTACAGTGAGATGCAGCCTACAGCCTCTACAGTGAGATACAGCCTACAACATTGAGATGCAGCCTATAGCCTACTACAGTGAAATAGAGCCTACTGCCTACTGCAGTGAGATACAGCCCACAGTCTACTACAGTGAGATGCAGCCTGCAGACTACCACAGTGAGATACAGCCTATAGCCTACCACAGTGAGACACAGCCTACTACATTGAGATGCAGTCTACAGCCAACTACAGTGAGATACAGTCTACTGCCTACTACATTGTGATGCAGCCTACAGCCTAATTCAGTGAGATAAAGCCTACTGCATACAATAGTGAGATCCAGCCTACAGGCTACTACAGTGAGATACAATCTACAGACTACTACAGTGAGATACAGCCTACTACAGCGAGATGCAGCCTACAGCCTACTACAGTGATATGCAGCCTACAGCCTACTACAGTGAGATACAGCCTACTACAGTGAGATGCAGCCTACTACAGTGAGATGCAGCCTACAGCCTACTACCGTGAGATGCAGCCTACAGCCTACTACAGCGAGATGCAGCGTACAGCCTACTACAGTGAGATGCAGCCTACAGCCTGCAGCCTACTACAGTGAGATGCAGCCTACAGTCTACTACAGTGAGATACAGCCTGCAGCCTACTACAGTGAGATGCAGCCTACAGCCTACTACAGTGAGATACAGCCTGCAGCCCACTACAGTGAGATACAGCCTACTACAGTGAGATACAGCCTACAACATTGAGATGCAGCCTACAGCCTACTAGGGATGCAGCCTACAGCATGCAGCATACAGCATGCAGCCTACTACAGTGAGATGCAGCCTACAGCCTACTACAGTGAGATGCAGCTTACTACAGTGAGATAGAGCCTGCAGTCTACTACAGTCAGTTTCAGCCTGCAGCCTACTACAGTGAGATGCAGCCTACAGCCTACTACAGTGAGATGCAGCCTACTACAGTGAGATACAGCCTACAACATTGAGATGCAGCCTACAGCCTACTACAGTGAGATGCAGCCTACAGCATGCAGACTACTACAGTGAGATACAGCCTACAGCCTACTACAGTGAGATGCAGACTACTACAGAGAGATGCAGCCAACAGCCTACTACAGTGAGATACAGCCTACAGCCTACTACATTGAGATGCAGCCTATAGCCTACTACAGTGAGATACAGCCTACAGCCTACTACAGTGAAATAGAGTCTACTGCCTACTGCAGTGAGATACAGCCTACTACAGTGAGATGCAGCCTGCAGCCTACCACAGTGAGATACAGCCTACAGCCTACTACAGTGAGATACAGCCTACAGCCTACTACAGCGAGATGCAGCCTACAGCCTACTACAGTGATATGCAGCCTACAGTCTACTACAGTGAGATACAGCATACTACAGTGAGATGCAGCCTACTACAGTGAGATGCAGCCTACAGCCTACTACATTGAGATGCAGCCTACAGCCTACTACAGCGAGATGCAGCGTACAGCCTACTACAGTGAGATGCAGCCTACAGCCTGCAGCCTACTACAGTGAGATGCAGCCTACAGCCTCTACAGTGAGATACAGCCTACAACATTGAGATGCAGCCTATAGCCTACTACAGTGAAATAGAGCCTACTGCCTACTGCAGTGAGATACAGCCCACAGTCTACTACAGTGAGATGCAGCCTGCAGACTACCACAGTGAGATACAGCCTATAGCCTACCACAGTGAGACACAGCCTACTACATTGAGATGCAGTCTACAGCCAACTACAGTGAGATACAGTCTACTGCCTACTACATTGTGATGCAGCCTACAGCCTAATTCAGTGAGATAAAGCCTACTGCATACAATAGTGAGATCCAGCCTACAGCCTACTACAGTGAGATACAATCTACAGACTACTACAGTGAGATACAGCCTACTACAGCGAGATGCAGCCTACAGTCTACTACAGTGATATGCAGCCTACAGCCTACTACAGTGAGATACAGCCTACTACAGTGAGATGCAGCCTACTACAGTGAGATGCAGCCTACAGCCTACTACCGTGAGATGCAGCCTACAGCCTACTACAGCGAGATGCAGCGTACAGCCTACTACAGTGAGATGCAGCCTACAGCCTGCAGCCTACTACAGTGAGATGCAGCCTACAGTCTACTACAGTGAGATACAGCCTGCAGCCTACTACAGTGAGATGCAGCCTACAGCCTACTACAGTGAGATACAGCCTGCAGCCCACTACAGTGAGATACAGCCTACTACAGTGAGATACAGCCTACAACATTGAGATGCAGCCTACAGCCTACTAGGGATGCAGCCTACAGCATGCAGCATACAGCATGCAGCCTACTACAGTGAGATGCAGCCTACAGCCTACTACAGTGAGATGCAGCCTACAGCCTACTACAGTGAGATGCAGCCTACAGCCTACTACAGTGAGATGCAGCCTACAGCCTACCACAGTGAGATACAGCCTGCAGCCTACTACAGTGAGATACAGCCTACTACAGTGAGATACAGCCTACAACATTGAGATGCAGCCTACAGCCTACTACAGTGGGATGCAGCCTACAGCATGCAGCCTACTACAGTGAGATGCAGCCTACAGCCTACTACAGTGAGATACAGTCTACAGCCTGCTATAGTGAGATACAGCCTACAGCCTACTACAGTGAGATGCAGCCTACAGCATGCACACTACTACAGTGAGATACAGCCTGCAGTCTACTTCAGTGAGATACAGCCTACAGCCTACTACAGTGAGATACAGCCTACAGTCTACTACAGTGAGATGCAGACTACTACAGAGAGATGCAGCCAACAGCCTACTACAGTGAGATACAGCCTACTGCCTACTACAGTGAAATAGAGCCTACTGCCTACTGCAGTGAGATATAGCCTACTACAGTGAGATGCAGCCTGCAGCCTACCACAGTGAGATACAGCCTACAGCCTACTACAGTGAGATACAGCCTACAGCCTACTACAGTGAAATAGAGCCTACTGCCTACTGCAGTGAGATGCAGCCTGCTACAGTGAAATAGAGCTTACTGCCTACTGCAGTGAGATACAGCCTACCACAGTGAGATACAGCCTACAGTCTGCTACAGTGAGATACAGCATACAGCCTACTACAGTTTGATGCAGCCTACAGCCTACTACAGTGAGATGCAGCCTGCAGCCTACCACAGTGAGATACAGCCTACAGCCTACTACAGTGAGATACAGCCTACAGCCTACTAGAATGAGAAGCATCCTACAGCCTACTACAGTGGGATTCAGCCTACAGCCTGCTACAGAGAGATACAGCCTACAGCCTGCTATAGTGAGATACAGCCCACTACAGTGAGATACAGCCTACTACAGTGAGATACAGCCTGCAGCCTACTACAGTGAGATGCAGCCTACAGCCTCTACAGTGAGATACAGCCTACAACATTGAGATGCAGCCTATAGCCTACTACAGTGAAATAGAGCCTACCGCCTACTGCAGTGAGATACAGCCCACAGTCTACTACAGTGAGATGCAGCCTGCAGACTACCACAGTGAGATACAGCCTATAGCCTACCACAGTGAGACACAGCCTACTACATTGACATACAGCCTACAGCCAACTACAGTGAGATACAGTCTACTGCCTACTACATTGTGATGCAGCCTACAGCCTAATTCAGTGAGATAAAGCCTACTGCATACAATAGTGATATCCAGCCTACAGGCTACTACAGTGAGATACAATCTACAGACTACTACAGTGAGATACAGCCTACTACAGCGAGATGCAGCCTACAGCCTACTACAGTGATATGCAGCCTACAGCCTACTACTGTGAGATACAGCCTACTACAGTGAGATGCAGACTACTACAGTGAGATGCAGCCTACAGCCTACTACCGTGAGATGCAGCCTACAGCCTACAGCCTACTACAGCGAGATGCAGCGTACAGCCTACTACAGTGAGATGCAGCCTACAGCCTGCAGCCTACTACAGTGAGATGCAGCCTACAGTCTACTACAGTGAGATACAGCCTGCAGCCTACTACAGTGAGATGCAGCCTACAGCCTACTACAGTGAGATACAGCCTGCAGCCCACTACAGTGAGATACAGCCTACTACAGTGAGATACAGCCTACAACATTGAGATGCAGTCTACAGCCTACTAGGGATGCAGTCTACAGCATGCAGCATACAGCATGCAGCCTACTACAGTGAGATGCAGCCTACAGCCTACTACAGTGAGATGCAGCCTACAGCCTACTACAGTGGGATGCAGCCTACAGCATGCAGCCTACTACAGTGAGATGCAGCCTACAGCCTACTACAGTGAGATACAGCCTACAGCCTGCTATAGTGATATACAGCCTACAGCCTACTACAGTGAGATGCAGCCTACAGCATGCACACTACTACATTGAGATACAGCCTGCAGTCTACTTCAGTGAGATACAGTCTACAGCCTACTACAGTGAGATACAGCCTACAGTCTACTACAGTGAGATGCAGACTACTACAGAGAGATGCAGCCAACAGCCTACTACAGTGAGATACAGCCTACAGCCTACTACAGTGAAATAGAGCCTACTGCCTACTGCAGTGAGATACAGCCTACTACAGTGAGATGCAGCCTCCTACAGTGAGATACAGCCTACTACAGTGAGATACAGTCTACTGCCTACTACATTGAGATGCAGCCTAGAGCCTACTACAGTGAGATGCAGCCTACAGCCTACTACAGTGAGATACAGCCTACTAGAGTGATATGCAGCCTACAGCCTACTACAGTGAGATGCAGCCTATAGCCTACAACAGTGAGCTGCAGCCTACAGCCTGCAGTCTACTACAGTGAGACGCAACCTACTACAGTGAGATTCAGCCTACAGCCTACTAAAGTGAAATAGAGCCTACAGCCCACTACAGTGAGATGCAGCCTGCAGCATACCACAGTGAGATACAGCCTACAGCCTACTACAGTGAGATACAGCCTACAGCCTACTACAGTGAAATAGAGTCTACTGCCTACTGCAGTGAGATGCAGCCTGCTACAGTGAAATAGAGCTTACTGCCTACTGCAGTGAGATACAGCCTACCACAGTGAGATACAGCCTACAGTCTGCTACAGTGAGATACAGCCTACAGCCTACTACAGTGAGATACAGCCTACAGCCTACTACATTGAGATGCAGCCTGCAGCCTACCACAGTAAGATACAGCCTACAGTCTACTACAGTGAGATACAGCCTACAGCCTACTAGAATGAGATGCAGCCTACAGCCTACTACAGTGAGATACAGCCTACAACATTGAGATGCAGCCTACAGCCTACTACAGTGGGATGCAGCCTACTACAGTGAGATGCAGCCTACAGCCTACTACAGTGAGATACAGCCTACAGCCTGCTATAGTGAGATTCAGCCTACAGCCTACTACAGTGAGATGCAGCCTACAGCATGCACACTACTACAGTGAGATACAGCCTGCAGTCTACTTCAGTGAGATACAGCCTACAGTCTACTACAGTGAGATGCTGACTACTACAGAGAGATGCAGCCAACAGCCTACTACAGCGAGATACAGCCTACAGCCTACTACATTGAGGTTCAGCCTATAGCCTACTACAGTGAGATACAGCCTACAGCCTACTACAGTGAAATAGAGCCTACTGCCTACTGCATTGAGATACAGCCTACTACAGTGAGATGCAGCCTGCAGCTTACCACAGTGAGATACAGCCTACAGCCTACTACAGTGAGATACAGCCTACAGCCTTCTACAGTGAAATAGAGCCTACTGCCTACTGCAGTGAGATGCAGCCTGCTACAGTGAAATAGAGCTTACTGCCTACTGCAGTGAGATAAAGCCTACCACAGTGAGATACAGCCTACAGTCTGCTACAGTGAGATACAGCCTACAGCCTACTACAGTGAGATGCAGCCTACAGCCTACTACAGTGAGATGCAGCCTGCAGCCTACCACAGTGAGATACAGCCTACAGTCTACTACAGTGAGATACAGCCTACAACCTACTAGAATGAGATGCAGCCTACAGCCTACTACAGTGAGATACAGCCTACTACAGTGAGATGCAGCCTACTACAGTGAGATACAGCCTACTACAGTGAGATACAGTCTACTGCCAAATACATTGAAATGCAGCCTAGAGCCTACTACAGTGAGATGCAGCCTACAGCCTACTATAGTGAGATACAGCCTACTAGAGTGATATGCAGCCTACAGCCTACTACAGTGAGACGCAGCCTACTACAGTGAGATTCAGCCTACAGCCTACTAAAGTGAAATAGAGCCTACAGCCCACTACAGTGAGACACAGCCTACAGCCTACAACAGTGAGATACAGCCTGCAGACTACTACAGTGAGATACAGCCTGCAGCCTACTACAGTGAGATACAGCCTACTACAGTGAGATACAGCCTACAACATTGAGATGCAGCCTACAGCCTACTAGGGATGCAGCCTACAGCATGCAGCCTACAGCATGCAGCCTACTACAGTGAGATGCAGCTTACTACTGTGAGATAGAGCCTGCAGCCTACTACAGTCAGTTTCAGCCTGCAGCCTACTAAATTGAGATGCAGCCTACAGCCTACTACAGGGAGATGCAGCCTACAGCCTGCTACAGAGAGATACAGCCTACAGCCTGCTATAGTGAGATACAGCCCACTACAGTGAGATACAGACTACTACAGTGAGATACAGCCTGCAGCCTACTACAGTGAGATGCAGCCTACAGCCCACTACAGTGAGATACAGCCCACTACATTGAGATGCAGCATATAGCCTACTACAGTGAAATAGAGCCTACTGCCTACTGCAGTGAGATACAGCCCACAGTCTACTACAGTGAGATGCAGCCTGCAGCCTACCACAGTGAGATACAGCCTATAGCCTACCACAGTGAGACACAGCCTACTACAGTGAGAAACAGCCTACTACATTGAGATGCAGTCTACAGCCAACTACAGTGAGATACAGTCTACTGCCTACTACATTGAGATGCAGCCTACAGACTAATTCAGTGAGATAATGCCTACTGCATACAATAGTGAGATCCAGCCTACAGGCTACTACAGTGAGATACAATCTACAGACTACTACAGTGAGATACAGCCTACTACAGTGAGATGCAGCCTACAGCCTACTACAGTGATATGCAGCCTACAGCCTACTACAGTGAGATACAGCCTACTACAGTGAGATGCAGCCTACTACAGTGAGATGCAGCCTACTAGAGTGATATGCAGCCTACAGCCTACAACAGTGAGATACAGCCTACTAGAGTGATATGCAGCCTACAGCCTACTACAGTGAGACACAGCCTACTACAGTAAGAAACAGCCTACTACAGTGAGATGCAGCCTACAGCCTACTACAGTGAGATACAGCCTACAGCCTGCTATAGTGAGATACAGCCTACAGCCTACTACAGTGAGATGCAGCCTACAGCATGCAGCTTACTACAGTGAGATAGAGCCTGCAGCCTACTACAGTCAGTTTCAGCCTGCAGCCTACTAAATTGAGATGCAGCCTACAGCCTACTACAGTGAGATGCAGCCTACAGCCTGCTACAGAGAGATACAGCCTACAGCCTGCTATAGTGAGATACAGCCCACTACAGTGAGATACAGACTACTACAGTGAGATACAGCCTGCAGCCTACTACAGTGAGATGCAGCCTACAGCCCACTACAGTGAGATACAGCCCACTACATTGAGATGCAGCATATAGCCTACTACAGTGAAATAGAGACTACTGCCTACTGCAGTGAGATACAGCCCACAGTCTACTACAGTGAGATGCAGCCTGCAGCCTACCACAGTGAGATACAGCCTATAGCCTACCACAGTGAGACACAGCCTACTACAGTGAGAAACAGCCTACTACATTGAGATGCAGTCTACAGCCAACTACAGTGAGATACAGTCTACTGCCTACTACATTGAGATGCAGCCTACAGACTAATTCAGTGAGATAATGCCTACTGCATACAATAGTGAGATCCAGCCTACAGGCTACTACAGTGAGATACAATCTACAGACTACTACAGTGAGATACAGCCTACTACAGTGAGATGCAGCCTACAGCCTACTACAGTGAGATGCAGCCTGCAGCCTACCACAGTGAGATACAGCCTACAGTCTACTACAGTGAGATACAGCCTACAACCTACTAGAATGAGATGCAGCCTACAGCCTACTACAGTGAGATACAGCCTACTACAGTGAGATGCAGCCTACTACAGTGAGATACAGCCTACTACAGTGAGATACAGTCTACTGCCAAATACATTGAAATGCAGCCTAGAGCCTACTACAGTGAGATGCAGCCTACAGCCTACTATAGTGAGATACAGCCTACTAGAGTGATATGCAGCCTACAGCCTACTACAGTGAGACGCAGCCTACTACAGTGAGATTCAGCCTACAGCCTACTAAAGTGAAATAGAGCCTACAGCCCACTACAGTGAGACACAGCCTACAGCCTACAACAGTGAGATACAGCCTGCAGACTACTACAGTGAGATACAGCCTGCAGCCTACTACAGTGAGATACAGCCTACTACAGTGAGATACAGCCTACAACATTGAGATGCAGCCTACAGCCTACTAGGGATGCAGCCTACAGCATGCAGCCTACAGCATGCAGCCTACTACAGTGAGATGCAGCTTACTACTGTGAGATAGAGCCTGCAGCCTACTACAGTCAGTTTCAGCCTGCAGCCTACTAAATTGAGATGCAGCCTACAGCCTACTACAGGGAGATGCAGCCTACAGCCTGCTACAGAGAGATACAGCCTACAGCCTGCTATAGTGAGATACAGCCCACTACAGTGAGATACAGACTACTACAGTGAGATACAGCCTGCAGCCTACTACAGTGAGATGCAGCCTACAGCCCACTACAGTGAGATACAGCCCACTACATTGAGATGCAGCATATAGCCTACTACAGTGAAATAGAGCCTACTGCCTACTGCAGTGAGATACAGCCCACAGTCTACTACAGTGAGATGCAGCCTGCAGCCTACCACAGTGAGATACAGCCTATAGCCTACCACAGTGAGACACAGCCTACTACAGTGAGAAACAGCCTACTACATTGAGATGCAGTCTACAGCCAACTACAGTGAGATACAGTCTACTGCCTACTACATTGAGATGCAGCCTACAGACTAATTCAGTGAGATAATGCCTACTGCATACAATAGTGAGATCCAGCCTACAGGCTACTACAGTGAGATACAATCTACAGACTACTACAGTGAGATACAGCCTACTACAGTGAGATGCAGCCTACAGCCTACTACAGTGATATGCAGCCTACAGCCTACTACAGTGAGATACAGCCTACTACAGTGAGATGCAGCCTACTACAGTGAGATGCAGCCTACTAGAGTGATATGCAGCCTACAGCCTACAACAGTGAGATACAGCCTACTAGAGTGATATGCAGCCTACAGCCTACTACAGTGAGACACAGCCTACTACAGTAAGAAACAGCCTACTACAGTGAGATGCAGCCTACAGCCTACTACAGTGAGATACAGCCTACAGCCTGCTATAGTGAGATACAGCCTACAGCCTACTACAGTGAGATGCAGCCTACAGCATGCAGCTTACTACAGTGAGATAGAGCCTGCAGCCTACTACAGTCAGTTTCAGCCTGCAGCCTACTAAATTGAGATGCAGCCTACAGCCTACTACAGTGAGATGCAGCCTACAGCCTGCTACAGAGAGATACAGCCTACAGCCTGCTATAGTGAGATACAGCCCACTACAGTGAGATACAGACTACTACAGTGAGATACAGCCTGCAGCCTACTACAGTGAGATGCAGCCTACAGCCCACTACAGTGAGATACAGCCCACTACATTGAGATGCAGCATATAGCCTACTACAGTGAAATAGAGACTACTGCCTACTGCAGTGAGATACAGCCTACAGTCTACTACAGTGAGATGCAGCCTGCAGCCTACCACAGTGAGATACAGCCTATAGCCTACCACAGTGAGACACAGCCTACTACAGTGAGAAACAGCCTACTACATTGAGATGCAGTCTACAGCCAACTACAGTGAGATACAGTCTACTGCCTACTACATTGAGATGCAGCCTACAGACTAATTCAGTGAGATAATGCCTACTGCATACAATAGTGAGATCCAGCCTACAGGCTACTACAGTGAGATACAATCTACAGACTACTACAGTGAGATACAGCCTACTACAGTGAGATGCAGCCTACAGCCTACTACAGTGATATGCAGCCTACAGCCTACTACAGTGAGATACAGCCTACTACAGTGAGATGCAGCCTACTACAGTGAGATGCAGCCTACTAGAGTGATATGCAGCCTACAGCCTACAACAGTGAGATACAGCCTACTAGAGTGATATGCAGCCTACAGCCTACTACAGTGAGACGCAGCCTACTACAGTGAGATTCAGCCTACAGCCTACTAAAGTGAAATAGAGCCTACAGCCCACTACAGTGAGACACAGCCTACAGCCTACAACAGTGAGATACAGCCTGCAGACTACTACAGTGAGATACAGCCTGCAGCCTACTACAGTGAGATACAGCCTACTACAGTGAGATACAGCCTACAACATTGAGATGCAGCCTACAGCCTACTAGGGATGCAGCCTACAGCATGCAGCCTACAGCATGCAGCCTACTACAGTGAGATGCAGCTTACTACAGTGAGATAGAGCCTGCAGCCTACTACAGTCAGTTTCAGCCTGCAGCCTACTAAATTGAGATGCAGCCTACAGCCTACTACAGTGAGATGCAGACTACAGCCTGCTACAGAGAGATACAGCCTACAGCCTGCTATAGTGAGATACAGCCCACTACAGTGAGATACAGACTACTACAGTGAGATACAGCCTGCAGCCTACTACAGTGAGATGCAGCCTACAGCCCACTACAGTGAGATACAGCCCACTACATTGAGATGCAGCATATAGCCTACTACAGTGAAATAGAGCCTACTGCCTACTGCAGTGAGATACAGCCCACAGTCTACTACAGTGAGATGCAGCCTGCAGCCTACCACAGTGAGATACAGCCTATAGCCTACCACAGTGAGACACAGCCTACTACAGTGAGAAACAGCCTACTACATTGAGATGCAGTCTACAGCCAACTACAGTGAGATACAGTCTACTGCCTACTACATTGAGATGCAGCCTACAGACTAATTCAGTGAGATAATGCCTACTGCATACAATAGTGAGATCCAGCCTACAGGCTACTACAGTGAGATACAATCTACAGACTACTACAGTGAGATACAGCCTACTACAGTGAGATGCAGCCTACAGCCTACTACAGTGATATGCAGCCTACAGCCTACTACAGTGAGATACAGCCTACTACAGTGAGATGCAGCCTACTACAGTGAGATGCAGCCTACTAGAGTGATATGCAGCCTACAGCCTACAACAGTGAGATACAGCCTACTAGAGTGATATGCAGCCTACAGCCTACTACAGTGAGACACAGCCTACTACAGTAAGAAACAGCCTACTACAGTGAGATGCAGCCTACAGCCTACTACAGTGAGATACAGCCTACAGCCTGCTATAGTGAGATACAGCCTACAGCCTACTACAGTGAGATGCAGCCTACAGCATGCAGCTTACTACAGTGAGATAGAGCCTGCAGCCTACTACAGTCAGTTTCAGCCTGCAGCCTACTAAATTGAGATGCAGCCTACAGCCTACTACAGTGAGATGCAGCCTACAGCCTGCTACAGAGAGATACAGCCTACAGCCTGCTATAGTGAGATACAGCCCACTACAGTGAGATACAGACTACTACAGTGAGATACAGCCTGCAGCCTACTACAGTGAGATGCAGCCTACAGCCCACTACAGTGAGATACAGCCCACTACATTGAGATGCAGCATGTAGCCTACTACAGTGAAATAGATCCTACTGCCTACTGCAGTGAGATACAGCCCACAGTCTACTACAGTGAGATGCAGCCTGCAGCCTACCACAGTGAGATACAGCCTATAGCCTACCACAGTGAGACACAGCCTACTACAGTGAGAAACAGCCTACTACATTGAGATGCAGTCTACAGCCAACTACAGTGAGATACAGTCTACTGCCTACTACATTGAGATGCAGCCTACAGACTAATTCAGTGAGATAATGCCTACTGCATACAATAGTGAGATCCAGCCTACAGGCTACTACAGTGAGATACAATCTACAGACTACTACAGTGAGATACAGCCTACTACAGTGAGATGCAGCCTACAGCCTACTACAGTGATATGCAGCCTACAGCCTACTACAGTGAGATACAGCCTACTACAGTGAGATGCAGCCTACTACAGTGAGATGCAGCCTACAGCCTACTACCGTGAGATGCAGCCTACAGCCTACAGCCTACTACAGCGAGATGCAGCGTACAGCCTACTACAGTGAGATGCAGCCTACAGCATGCAGACTACTACAGTGAGATACAGCCTGCAGTCTACAACAGTGAGCTGCAGCCTACAGCCTGCAGTCTACTACAGTGAGACGCAGCCTACTACAGTGAGATTCAGCCTACAGCCTACTAAAGTGAAATAGAGCCTACAGCCCACTACAGTGAGACACAGCCTACAGCCTACAACAGTGAGATAGAGCCTACAGCCTACTACAGTGAGATACAGCCTACAACATTGAGATGCAGCCTACAGCCTACTACAGTGAGAGGCAGCCTACAGCCTACTACAGTGAGATACAGCCTACAGCCTGCTATAGTGAGATACAGCCTACAGCCTACTACAGTGAGATGCAGTCTACAGCCAATTACAGCTAGATACAGTCTACTGCCTACTACATTGTGATGCAGCCTACAGCATAATTCAGTGAGATAAAGCCTACTGCATACAATAGTGAGATCCAGCCTACAGGCTACTACAGTGAGATACAATCTACAGACTACTACAGTGAGATACAGCCTACTACAGCGAGATGCAGCCTACAGCCTACTACAGTGATATGCAGCCTACAGCCTACTACAGTGAGATACTGCATACAATAGATGCAGCCTACAGCCTACAGCCTACTACAGCGAGATGCAGCCTACAGCCTACTACAGTGATATGCAGCCTACAGCCTACTACAGTGAGATACTGCATACAATAGATGCAGCCTACTGCCTACAGCCTACTACAGCGAGATGCAGCGTACAGCCTACTAGAGATGCAGCCTACAGCATGCAGCATACAGCATGCAGCCTACTACAGTGAGATGCAGCCTACAGCCTACTACAGTGAGATGCAGACTACTACAGAGAGATGCAGCCAACAGCCTACTACAATGAGATACAGCCTACAGCCTACTACATTGAGATGCAGCCTATAGCCTACTACAGTGAGATACAGCCTACAGCCTACTACAGTGAAATAGAGCCTACTGCCTACTGCAGTGAGATACAGCCTACTACAGTGAGATGCAGCCTGCAGCCTACCACAGTGAGATACAGCCTACAGCCTACTACAGTGAGATACAGCCTACAGCCTACTACAGCGAGATGCAGCCTACAGCCTACTACAGTGATATGCAGCCTACAGCCTACTACAGTGAGATACAGCCTACTACAGTGAGATGCAGCCTACTACAGTGAGATGCAGCCTACTACAGTGAGATGCAGCCTACAGCCTACTACAGTGAGATGCAGCCTACAGCCTACAGCCTACTACAGCGAGATGCAGCGTACAGCCTACTACAGTGAGATGCAGCCTACAGCCTGCAGCCTACTACAGTGAGATACAGCCTGCAGCCTACTACAGTGAGATGCAGCCTACAGCCTACTACAGTGAGATACAGCCTGCAGCCCACTACAGTGAGATACAGCCTACTACAGTGAGATACAGCCTACAACATTGAGATGCAGCCTACAGCCTACTAGGGATGCAGCCTACAGCATGCAGGCTACAGCATGCAGCCTACTACAGTGAGATGCAGCCTACAGCCTACTACAGTGAGATGCAGCTTACTACAGTGAGATAGAGCCTGCAGCCTACTACAGTCAGTTTCAGCCTGCAGCCTACTACAGTGAGATGCAGCCTACAGCCTACTACAGTGAGATGCAGCCTACAGCCTACTTCAGTGAGATACAGCCTACAGCCTGCTATAGTGAGATACAGCCTACAGCCTACTACAGTGAGATGCAGCCTACAGCCTACTACAGTGAGATACAGCCTACAACATTGAGATGCAGCCTACAGCCTACTACAGTGAGATGCAGCCTACAGCCTACTACAGTGAGATACAGCCTACAGCCTGCTATAGTGAGATACAGCCTACAGCCTACTACAGTGAGATACAGCCTACAGCATGCAGACTACTACAGTGAGATAGAGCCTGCAGTCTACTTCAGTGAGATACAGCCTACAGCCTACTACAGTGAGATGCAGACTACTACAGAGAGATGCAGCCTACAGCCTACTAGGGATGCAGCCTACAGCATGCAGGCTACAGCATGCAGCCTACTACAGTGAGATGCAGCCTACAGCCTACTACAGTGAGATGCAGCTTACTACAGTGAGATAGAGCCTGCAGCCTACTACAGTCAGTTTCAGCCTGCAGCCTACTACAGTGAGATGCAGCCTACAGCCTATTACAGTGAGATGCAGCCTACAGCCTACTTCAGTGAGATACATTCTACAGCCTGCTATAGTGAGATACAGCCTACAGCCTACTACAGTGAGATGCAGCCTACAGCCTACTACAGTGAGATACAGCCTACAACATTGAGATGCAGCCTACAGCCTACTACAGTGAGATGCAGCCTACAGCCTACTACAGTGAGATACAGCCTACAGCCTGCTATAGTGAGATACAGCCAACAGCCTACTACAGTGAGATGCAGCCTACAGCATGCAGACTACTACAGTGAGATAGAGCCTGCAGTCTACTTCAGTGAGATACAGCCTACAGCCTACTACAGTGAGATGCAGACTACTACAGAGAGATGCAGCCAACAGCCTACTACAGTGAGATACAGCCTACAGCCTACTACATTGAGATGCAGCCTATAGCCTACTACAGTGAGATACAGCCTACAGCCTACTACAGTGAAATAGAGCCTACTGCCTACTGCAGTGAGATACAGCCTACAACAGTGAGATGCAGCCTGCAGCCTACCACAGTGAGATACAGCCTACAGCCTACTACAGTGAGATACAGCCTACAGCCTACTACAGTGAAATAGAGTCTACTGCCTACTGCAGTGAGATGCAGCCTGCTACAGTGAAATAGAGCTTACTGCCTACTGCAGTGAGATACAGCCTACCACAGTGAGATACAGCCTACAGTCTGCTACAGTGAGATACAGCCTACAGCCTACTACAGTGAAATACAGCCTACAGCCTACTACAGTGAGATGCAGCCTGCAGCCTACCACAGTAAGATACAGCCTACAGTCTACTACAGTGAGATACAGCCTACAGCCTACTAGAATGAGATGCAGCCTACAGCCTACTACAGTGAGATACAGCCTACAACATTGAGATGCAGCCTACAGCCTACTACAGTGGGATGCAGCCTTCAGCATGCAGCCTACTACAGTGAGATGCAGCCTACAGCCTACTACAGTGAGATGCAGCCTACAGCCTACTACAGTGAGATTCAGTCTACAGCCTACTACAGTGAGATGCAGCCTACAGCATGCACACTACTACAGTGAGATACAGCCTGCAGTCTACTTCAGTGAGATACAGCCTACAGTCTACTACAGTGAGATGCAGACTACTACAGAGAGATGCAGCCAACAGCCTACTACAGTGAGATACAGCCTACAGCCTACTACATTGAGGTGCAGCCTATAGCCTACTACAGTGAGATACAGCCTACAGCCTACTACAGTGAGATACAGCCTACTGCCTACTGCAGTGAGATACAGCCTACTACAGTGAGATGCAGCCTGCAGCTTACCACAGTGAGATACAGCCTACAGCCTTCTACAGTGAGATACAGCCTACAGCCTTCTACAGTGAAATAGAGCCTACTGCCTACTGCAGTGAGATGCAGCCTGCTACAGTGAAATAGAGCTTACTGCCTACTGCAGTGAGATACAGCCTACCACAGTGAGATACAGCCTACAGTCTGCTACAGTGAGATACAGCCTACAGCCTACTACAGTGAGATGCAGCCTACAGCCTACTACAGTGAGATGCAGCCTGCAGCCTACCACAGAGAGATACAGCCTACAGTCTACTACAGTGAGATACAGCCTACAGCCTACTAGAATGAGATGCAGCCTACAGCCTACTACAGTGAGATACAGCCTACTACAGTGAGATGCAGCCTACTAATGTGAGATACAGCCTACTACAGTGAGATACAGTCTACTGCCTACTACATTGAGATGCAGCCTAGAGCCTACTACAGTGAGATGCAGCCTACAGCCTACTACAGTGAGATACAGCCTACTAGAGTGATATGCAGCCTACAGCCTACTACAGTGAGATGCAGCCTATAGCCTACAACAGTGAGCTGCAGCCTACAGCCTGCAGTCTACTACAGTGAGACGCAGCCCACTACAGTGAGATTCAGCCTACAGCCTACTACAGTCAGTTTCAGCCTGCAGCCTACTACAGTGAGATGCAGCCTACAGCCTACTACAGTGAGATGCAGCCTACAGCCTGCTACAGAGAAATACAGCCTACAGCCTGCTATAGTGAGATACAGCCTACAGCCTACTTCAGTGAGATACAGCCTACAGCCTGCTATAGTGAGATACAGCCTACAGCCTACTACAGTGAGATGCAGCCTACAGCCTACTACAGTCAGATACAGCCTACAACATTGAGATGCAGCCTACAGCCTACTACAGTGAGATGCAGCCTACAGCCTACTACAGTGAGATACAGCCTACAGCCTGCTATAGTGAGATACAGCCTACAGCCTACTACAGTGAGATGCAGCCTACAGCCTACAGCCTACTACAGCGAGATGCAGCGTACAGCCTACTACAGTGAGATGCAGCCTACAGCCTGCAGCCTACTACAGTGAGATGCAGCCTACAGTCTACTACAGTGAGATACAGCCTGCAGCTTACTACAATGAGATGCAGCCTACAGCCTACTACAGTGAGATACAGCCTGCAGCCCACTACAGTGAGATACAGCCTACTACAGTGAGATACAGCCTACAACATTGAGATGCAGCCTACAGCCTACTAGGGATGCAGCCTACAGCATGCAGGCTACAGCAAGCAGCCTACTACAGTGAGATGCAGCCTACAGCCTACTACAGTGAGATGCAGCTTACTACAGTGAGATTGAGCCTGCAGCCTACTACAGTCAGTTTCAGCCTGCAGCCTACTACAGTGAGATGCAGCCTACAGCCTACTACAGAGAGATGCAGCCTACAGCCTACTTCAGTGAGATACAGCCTACAGCCTGCTATAGTGAGATACAGCCTACAGCCTACTACAGTGAGATGCAGCCTACAGCCTACAACAGTGAGATACAGCCTACAACATTGAGATGCAGCCTACAGCCTACTACAGTGAGATGCAGCCTACAGCCTACTACAGTGAGATACAGCCTACAGCCTGCTATAGTGAGATACAGCCTACAGCCTACTACAGTGAGATGCAGCCTACAGCATGCAGACTACAACAGTGAGATAGAGCCTGCAGTCTACTTCTGTGAGATACAGCCTACAGCCTACTACAGTGAGATGCAGACTACTACAGAGAGATGCAGCCAACAGCCTACTACAGTGAGATACAGCCTACAGCCTACTACATTGAGATGCAGCCTATAGCCTACTACAGTGAGATACAGCCTACAGCCTACTACAGTGAAATAGAGCGTACAGCCTACTTCAGTGAGATACAGCCTACAGCCTGCTATAGTGAGATACAGCCTACAGCCTACTACAGTGAGATGCAGCCTACAGCCTACTACAGTGAGATACAGCCTACAACATTGAGATGCAGCCTACAGCCTACTACAGTGAGATGCAGCCTACAGCCTACTACAGTGAGATACAGCCTACAGCCTGCTATAGTGAGATACAGCCTACAGCCTACTACAGTGAGATGCAGCCTACAGCATGCAGACTACTACAGTGAGATAGAGCCTGCAGTCTACTTCAGTGAGATACAGCCTACAGCCTACTACAGTGAGATGCAGACTACTACAGAGAGATGCAGCCAACAGCCTACTACAGTGAGATACAGCCTACAGCCTACTACATTGAGATGCAGCCTATAGCCTACTACAGTGAGATACAGCCTACAGCCTACTACAGTGAAATAGAGCCTACTGCCTACTGCAGTGAGATACAGCCTACTACAGTGAGATGCAGCCTGCAGCCTACCACAGTGAGATACAGCCTACAGCCTACTACAGTGAGATACAGCCTACAGCCTACTACAGTGAAATAGAGTCTACTGCCTACTGCAGTGAGATGCAACCTGCTACAGTGAAATAGAGCTTACTGCCTACTGCAGTGAGATACAGCCTACCACAGTGAGATACAGCCTACAGTCTGCTACAGTGAGATACAGCCTACAGCCTACTACAGTGAGATGCAGCCTACAGCCTACTACAGTGAGATGCAGCCTGCAGCCTACCACAGTAAGATACAGCCTACAGTCTACTACAGTGAGATACAGCCTACAGCCTACTAGAATGAGATGCAGCCTACAGCCTACTACAGTGAGATACATCCTACAACATTGAGATGCAGCCTACAGCCTACTACAGTGGGATGCAGACTACAGCATGCAGCCTACTACAGTGAGATGCAGCCTACAGCCTACTACAGTGAGATACAGCCAACAGCCTGCTATAGTGAGATTCAGCCTACAGCCTACTACAGTGAGATGCAGCCTACAGCATGCACACTACTACAGTGAAATGAGATGCAGCCTGCAGCCTACCACAGTGAGATACAGCCTACAGTCTACTACAGTGAGATACAGCCTACAGCCTACTAGAATGAGATGCAGCCTACAGCCTACTACAGTGAGATACAGCCTACTACAGTGAGATGCAGCCTACTACAGTGAGATTAAGCCTACTACAGTGAGATACAGTCTACTGCCTACTACATTGAGATGCAGCCTAGAGCCTACTACAGTGAGATGCAGCCTACAGTCTACTACAGTGAGATACAGTCTACTAGAGTGATATGCAGCCTACAGCCTACTACAGTCAGATGCAGCCTATAGCCTACAACAGTGAGCTGCAGCCTACAGCCTGCAGTCTACTACAGTGAGACGCAGCCTACTACAGTGAGATTCAGCCTACAGCCTACTAAAGTGAAATAGAGCCTACAGCCCACTACAGTGAGATACAGCCTGCAGACTACTACAGTGAGATACAGCCTGCAGCCTACTACAGTGAGATACAGCCTACTACAGTGAGATACAGCCTACAACATTGAGATGCAGCCTACAGCCTACTAGGGATGCAGCCTACAGCCTACTAGCATGCAGCCTACTACAGTGAGATGCAGCCTACAGCCTACTACAGTGAGATACAGCCAACAGCCTGCTATAGTGAGATTCAGCCTACAGCCTACTACAGTGAGATACAGCCTACAGTCTACTACAGTGAGATGCAGACTACTACAGAGAGATGCAGCCAACAGCCTACTAAAGTGAGATACAGTCTACTGCCTACTACATTGAGATGCAGCCTACAGCCTACTACAGTGAGATACAGCCTACAGTCTACTACAGTGAGATGCAGACTACTACAGAGAGATGCAGCCAACAGCCTACTAAAGTGAGATACAGCCTACAGCCTACTGCATTGAGGTGCAGCCTATAGCCTACTACAGTGAGATACAGCCTACAGCCAACTACAGTGAAATAGAGCCTACTGCCTACTGCAGTGAGATACAGCCTACTACAGTGAGATGCAGCTTGCAGCTTACCACAGTGAGATACAGCCTACAGCCTACTACAGTGAGATACAGCCTACAGCCTACTACAGTGAAATAGAGCCTACTGCAGTGAGATGCAGCCTGCTACAGTGAAATAGAGCTTACTGCCTACTGCAGTGAGATACAGTCTACCACAGTGAGATACAGCCTACAGTCTGCTACAGTGAGATACAGCCTACAGCCTACTACAGTGAGATGCAGCCTACAGCCTACTACAGTGAGATGCAGCCTGCAGCCTACCACAGTGAGATACAGCCTACAGCCTACTACAGTGAGATACAGCCTACAGCCTACTAGAATGAGATGCAGCCTACAGCCTACTACAGTGAGATACAGCCTACTACAGTGAGATGCAGCCTACTACAGTGAGATTAAGCCTACTACAGTGAGATACAGTCTACTGCCTACTACATTGAGATGCAGCCTAGAGCCTATTACAGTGAGATGCAGCCTACAGCCTACTAGGGATGCAGCCTACAGCATGCAGCCTACAGCATGCAGCCTACTACAGTGAGATGCAGCTTACTACAGTGAGATAGAGCCTGCAGCCTACTACAGTCAGTTTTAGCCTGCAGCCTACTACAGTGAGATGCAGCCTACAGCCTACTACAGTGAGATGCAGCCTACAGCCTGCTACAGAGAAATACAGCCTACAGCCTGCTATAGTGAGATACAGCCCACTACAGTGAGATACAGACTATTACAGTGAGATACAGCCAACAGCCTACTACAGTGAGATGCAGCCTACAGCCCACTACAGTGAGATACAGCCCACTACATTGAGATGCAGCATATAGCCTACTACAGTGAAATAGAGCCTACTGCCTACTGCAGTGAGATACAGCCCACAGTCTACTACAGTGAGATGCAGCCTGCAGCCTACCACAGTGAGATACAGCCTATAGCCTACCACAGTGAGACACAGCCTACTACAGTGAGAAACAGCCTACTACATTGAGATGCAGTCTACAGCCAACTACAGTGAGATACAGTCTACTGCCTACTACATTGAGATGCAGCCTACAGCCTACTACAGTGAGATAAAGCCTACTGCATACAATAGTGAGATCCAGCCTACAGGCTAGTACAGTGAGATACAATCTACAGACTACTACAGTGAGATACAGCCTACAGCCTACTACAGCGAGATGCAGCCTACAGCCTACTACAGTGATATGCAGCCTACAGCCTACTACAGTGAGATGCAGCCTACTACAGTGAGATGCAGCCTACAGCCTACTACAGTGAGATGCAGCCTACAGCCTACAGCCTACTACAGCGAGATGCAGCCTACAGCCTACTACAGTGAGATGCAGCCTACAGCCTGCAGCCTACTACAGTGAGATGCAGCCTACAGCCTACTACAGTGAGATACAGCCTGCAGCCCACTACAGTGAGATACAGCCTACTACAGTGAGATACAGCCTACAACATTGAGATGCAGCCTACAGCCTACTAGGGATGCAGCCTACAGTATGCAGCCTACAGCATGCAGCCTACTACAGTGAGATGCAGCTTACCACAGTGAGATAGAGCCTGCAGCCTACTACAGTCAGTTTCAGCCTGCAGCCTACTACAGTGAGATGCAGCCTACAGCCTACTACAGTGAGATGCAGCCTACAGCCTGCTACAGAGAGATACAGTCTACAGCCTGCTATAGTGAGATACAGCCCACTACAGTGAGATACAGACTACTACAGTGAGATACAGCCAACAGCCTACTACAGTGAGATGCAGCCTACAGCCCACTACAGTGAGATACAGCCCACTACATTGAGATGCAGCATATAGCCTACTACAGTGAAATAGAGCCTACTGCCTACTGCAGTGAGATACAGCCCACAGTCTACTACAGTGAGATGCAGCCTGCACCCTACCACAGTGAGATACAGCCTATAGCCTACCACAGTGAGACACAGCCTACTACAGTGAGAAACAGCCTACTACATTGAGATGCAGTCTACAGCCAACTACAGTGAGATACAGTCTACTGCCTACTACATTGAGATGCAGCCTAAAGCCTACTACAGTGAGATAAAGCCTACTGCATACAATAGTGAGATCCAGCCTACAGGCTAGTACAGTGAGATACAATCTACAGACTACTACAGTGAGATACAGCCTACAGCCTACTACAGCGAGATGCAGCCTACAGCCTACTACAGTGATATGCAGCCTACAGCCTACTACAGTGAGATACAGCCTACTACAGTGAGATGCAGACTACAGCCTACTACAGTGAGATGCAGCCTACAGCCTACAGCCTACTACAGCGAGATGCAGCCTACAGCCTACTACAGTGAGATGCAGCCTACAGCCTGCAGCCTACTACAGTGAGATGCAGCCTACAGCCTACTACAGTGAGATACAGCCTGCAGCCCACTACAGTGAGATACAGCCTACTACAGTGAGATACAGCCTACAACATTGAGATGCAGCCTACAGCCTACTTGGGATGCAGCCTACAGCATGCAGCCTACAGCATGCAGCCTACTACAGTGAGATGCAGCCTACAGCCTACTACAGTGAGATGCAGCTTACTACAGTGAGATAGAGCCTGCAGCCTACTACAGTCAGTTTCAGCCTGCAGCCTACTACAGTGAGATGCAGCCTACAGACTACTACAGTGAGATGCAGCCTACAGCCTACCACAGTGAGATACAGCCTGCAGCCTATTACAGTGAGATACAGCCTACTACAGTGAGATACAGCCTACAACATTGAGATGCAGCCTACAGCCTACTACAGTGGGATGCAGCCTACAGCATGCAGCCTACTACAGTGAGATGCAGCCTACAGCCTACTACAGTGGGATGCAGCCTACAGCCTGCTACAGAGAGATACAGCCTACAGCCAGCTATAGTGAGATACAGCCCACTACAGTGAGATACAGCCTACTACAGTGAGATACAGCCTGCAGCCTACTACAGTGAGATGCAGCCTACAGCCACTACAGTGAGATACAGCCTACTACATTGAGATGCAGCCTATAGCCTACTACAGTGAAATAGAGCCTACTGCCTACTGCAGTGAGATACAGCCCACAGTCTACTACAATGAGATGAAGCCTGCAGCCTACCACAGTGAGATACAGCCTATAGCCTACCACAGTGAGACACAGCCTACTACATTGAGATGCAGTCTACAGCCAACTACAGTGAGATACAGTCTACTGCCTACTACATTGTGATGCAGCCTACAGCCTAATTCAGTGAGATAAAGCCTACTGCATAAAATAGTGAGATCCAGCCTACAGGCTACTACAGTGAGATACAATCTACAGACTACTACAGTGAGATACAGCCTACAGCCTACTACAGCGAGATGCAGCCTACAGCCTACTACAGTGATATGCAGCCTACAGCCTACTACAGTGAGATACAGCATACTACAGTGAGATGCAGCCTACTACAGTGAGATGCAGCCTACAGCCTACTACAGTGAGATGCAGCCTACAGCCTACAGCCTACTACAGCGAGATGCAGCGTACAGCCTACTACAGTGAGATGCAGCCTACAGCCTGCAGCCTACTACAGTGAGATGCAGCCTACAGTCTACTACAGTGAGATACAGCCTGCAGTCTACTACAGTGAGATGCAGCCTACAGCCTACTACAGTGAGATACAGCCTGCAGCCCACTACAGTGAGATACAGCCTACTACACTGAGATACAGCCTACAACATTGAGATGCAGCCTACAGCCTACTAAGGATGCAGCCTACAGCATGCAGCCTACAGCATGCAGCCTACTACAGTGAGATGCAGCCTACAGCCTACTACAGTGAGATGCAGCTTACTACAGTGAGATAGAGCCTGCAGCCTACTACAGTCAGTTTCAGCCTACAGCCTACTACAGTGAGATGCAGCCTACTACAGTGAGATACAGCCTACAACATTGAGATGCAGCCTACAGCCTACTACAGTGAGATGCAGCCTACAGCCTGCTACAGTGAGATACAGCCTACAGCCTGCTATAGTGAGATACAGCCTACAGCCTACTACAGTGAGATGCAGCCTACAGCATGCAGACTACTACAGTGAGATACAGCCTACAGTCTACTACAGTGAGATACAGCCTACAGCCTACTAGAATGAGATGCAGCCTACAGCCTACTACAGTGAGATACAGCCTACTACAGTGAGATGCAGCCTACTACAGTGAGATACAGCCTACTACAGTGAGATACAGTCTACTGCCTACTACATTGAGATGCAGCCTAGATCCTACTACAGTGAGATGCAGCCTACAGCCTACTACAGTGAGATACAGCCTACTAGAGTGATATGCAGCCTACAGCCTACTACAGTGAGATGCAGCCTATAGCCTACAACAGTGAGCTGCAGCCTACAGCCTGCAGTCTACTACAGTGAGACGCAGCCTACTACAGTGAGATTCAGCCTACAGCCTACTAAAGTGAAATAGAGCCTACAGCCCACTACAGTGAGACACAGCCTACAGCCTACAACAGTGAGATACAGCCTGCAGACTACTACAGTGAGATACAGCCTGCAGCCTACTACAGTGAGATACAGCCTACTACAGTGAGATACAGCCTACAACATTGAGATGCAGCCTACAGCCTACTAGGGATGCAGCCTACAGCATGCAGCCTACAGCATGCAGCCTACTACAGTGAGATGCAGCTTACTACAGTCAGTTTCAGCCTGCGCCTACTACAGTGAGATGCAGCCTACAGCCTACTACAGTGAGATGCAGCCTACAGCCTGCTACAGAGAGATACAGCCTACAGCCTGCTATAGTGAGATACAGCCCACTACAGTGAGATACAGACTACTACAGTGAGATACAGCCTGCAGCCTACTACAGTGAGATGCAGCCTACAGCCCACTACAGTGAGATACAGCCCACTACATTGAGATGCAGCATATAGCCTACTACAGTGAAATAGAGCCTACTGTCTACTGCAGTGAGATACAGCCCACAGTCTACTACATTGAGATGCAGCCTGCAGCCTACCACAGTGAGATACAGCCTATAGCCTACCACAGTGAGACACAGCCTACTACAGTGAGAAACAGCCTACTACATTGAGATGCAGTCTACAGCCAACTACAGTGAGATACAGTCTACTGCCTACTACATTGAGATGCAGCCTACAGCCTAATTCAGTGAGATAAAGCCTACTGCATACAATAGTGAGATCCAGCCTACAGGCTACTACAGTGAGATACAATCTACAGCCTACTACAGCGAGATGCAGCCTACAGCCTACTACAGTGATATGCAGCCTACAGCCTACTACAGTGAGATACAGCCTACTACAGTGAGATGCAGCCTACAGCCTACTACAGTGAGATGCAGCCTACAGCCTACTACAGCGAGATGCAGCCTACAGCCTACTACAGTGAGATGCAGCCTACAGCCTGCAGCCTACTACAGTGAGATGCAGTCTACAGCCTACTACAGTGAGATACAGCCTGCAGCCCACTACAGTGAGATACAGCCTACTACAGTGAGATACAGCCTACAACATTGAGATGCAGCCTACAGCCTACTAGGGATGCAGCCTACAGCATGCAGCCTACAGCATGCAGCCTACTACAGTGAGATGCAGCCTACAGCCTACTACAGTGAGATGCAGCTTACTACAGTGAGATAGAGCCTGCAGCCTACTACAGTCAGTTTCAGCCTGCAGCCAACTACAGTGAGATGCAGCCTACAGACTACTACAGTGAGATGCAGCCTACAGAATACCACAGTAAAATACAGCCTGCAGCCTATTACAGTGAGATACAGCCTACTACAGTGAGATACAGCCTACAACATTGAGATGCAGCCTACAGCCTACTACAGTGGGATGCAGCCTACAGCATGCAGCCTACTACAGTGAGATGCAGCCTACAGCCTACTACAATGGGATGCAGCCTACAGCCTGCTACAGAGAGATACAGCCTACAGCCTGCTATATTGAGATACAGCCCACTACAGTGAGATACAGCCTACTACAGTGAGATACAGCCTGCAGCCTACTACAGTGAGATGCAGCCTACAGCCTCTACAGTGAGATACAGCCTACTACATTGAGATGCAGCCTATAGCCTACTACAGTGAAATAGAGCCTACTGCCTACTGCAGTGAGATACAGCCCACAGTCTACTACAGTGAGATGCAGCCTGCAGCCTACCACAGTGAGATACAGCCTATAGCCTACCACAGTGAGACACAGCCTACTACATTGAGATGCAGTCTACAGCCAACTACAGTGAGATACAGTCTACTGCCTACTACATTGTGATGCAGCCTACAGCCTAATTCAGTGAGATAAAGCCTACTGCATAAAATAGTGAGATCCAGCCTACAGGCTACTACAGTGAGATACAATCTACAGACTACTACAGTGAGATACAGCCTACAGCCTACTACAGCGAGATGCAGCCTACAGCCTACTACAGTGATATGCAGCCTACAGCCTACTACAGTGAGATACAGCATACTACAGTGAGATGCAGCCTACTACAGTGAGATGCAGCCTACAGCCTACTACAGTGAGATGCAGCCTACAGCCTACAGCCTACTACAGCGAGATGCAGCGTACAGCCTACTACAGTGAGATGCAGCCTACAGCCTGCAGCCTACTACAGTGAGATGCAGCCTACAGTCTACTACAGTGAGATACAGCCTGCAGTCTACTACAGTGAGATGCAGCCTACAGCCTACTACAGTGAGATACAGCCTGCAGCCCACTACAGTGAGATACAGCCTACTACACTGAGATACAGCCTACAACATTGAGATGCAGCCTACAGCCTAATAGGGATGCAGCCTACAGCATGCAGCCTACAGCATGCAGCCTACTACAGTGAGATGCAGCCTACAGCCTACTACAGTGAGATGCAGCTTACTACAGTGAGATAGAGCCTGCAGCCTACTACAGTCAGTTTCAGCCTGCAGCCTACTACAGTGAGATGCAGCCTACAGCCTACTACAGTGAGATACAGCCTACAACATTGAGATGCAGCCTACAGCCTACTACAGTGAGATGCAGCCTACAGCCTACTACAGTGAGATACAGCCTACAGCCTGCTAGAGTGAGATACAGCCTACAGCCTACTACAGTGAGATGCAGCCTACAGCATGCAGACTACTACAGTGAGATACAGCCTGCAGTCTACTTCAGTGAGATACAGCCTACAGCCTACTACAGTGAGATGCAGACTACTACAGAGAGATGCAGCCAACAGCCTACTACAGTGAGATACAGCCTACAGACCTACTACATTGAGATGCAGCCTATAGCCTACTAGTGAGATACAGCCTACAGCCTACTACAGTGAAATAGAGCCTACTGCCTACTGCAGTGAGATACAGCCTACTACAGTGAGATGCAGCCTGCAGCCTACCACAGTGAGATACAGCCTACAGCCTACTACAGTGAGATACAGCCTACAGCCTACTACAGCGAGATGCAGCCTACAGCCTACTACAGTGATATGCAGCCTACAGCCTACTACAGTGAGATACAGCCTACTACAGTGAGATGCAGCCTACTACAGTGAGATGCAGCCTACAGCCTACTACATTGAGATGCAGCCTACAGCCTACAGCCTACTACAGCGAGATGCAGCGTACAGCCTACTACAGTGAGATGCAGCCTACAGCCTGCAGCCTACTACAGTGAGATGCAGCCTACAGTCTACTACAGTGAGATACAGCCTGCAGCCTACTACAGTGAGATACAGCCAACAGCCTGCTATAGTGAGATACAGCCTACAGCCTACTACAGTGAGATGCAGCCTACAGCCTACTACAGTGAGATACAGCCTACAACATTGAGATGCAGCCTACAGTCTACTACAGTGAGATGCAGCCTACAGCCTACTACAGTGAGATACAGCCTACAGCCTGCTATAGTGAGATACAGCCTACAGCCTACTACAGTGAGATGCAGCCTACAGCATGCAGACTACTACAGTGAGATACAGTCTACAGCCTACTACAGTGAGATGCAGACTACTACAGAGAGATGCAGCCAACAGCCTACTACAGTGAGATACAGCCTACAGACCTACTACATTGAGATGCAGCCTATAGCCTACTAGTGAGATACAGCCTACAGCCTACTACAGTGAAATAGAGCCTACTGCCTACTGCAGTGAGATACAGCCTACTACAGTGAGATGCAGCCTGCAGCCTACCACAGTGAGATACAGCCTACAGCCTACTACAGTGAGATACAGCCTACAGCCTACTACAGCGAGATGCAGCCTACAGCCTACTACAGTGATATGCAGCCTACAGCCTACTACAGTGAGATACAGCCTACTACAGTGAGATGCAGCCTACTACAGTGAGATGCAGCCTACAGCCTACTACATTGAGATGCAGCCTACAGCCTACAGCCTACTACAGCGAGATGCAGCGTACAGCCTACTACAGTGAGATGCAGCCTACAGCCTGCAGCCTACTACAGTGAGATGCAGCCTACAGTCTACTACAGTGAGATACAGCCTGCAGCCTACTACAGTGAGATACAGCCAACAGCCTGCTATAGTGAGATACAGCCTACAGCCTACTACAGTGAGATGCAGCCTACAGCCTACTACAGTGAGATACAGCCTACAACATTGAGATGCAGCCTACAGTCTACTACAGTGAGATGCAGCCTACAGCCTACTACAGTGAGATACAGCCTACAGCCTGCTATAGTGAGATACAGCCTACAGCCTACTACAGTGAGATGCAGCCTACAGCATGCAGACTACTACAGTGAGATACAGCCTACAGCCTACTACAGTGAGATGCAGACTACTACAGAGAGATGCAGCCAACAGCCTACTACAGTGAGATGCAGCCTGCAGCCTACCACAGTGAGATACAGCCTACAGCCTACTACAGTGAGATACAGCCTACAGCCTACTACAGTGAAATAGAGCCTACTGCCTACTGCAGTGAGATACAGCCTACTATAGTGAGATGCAGCCTGCAGCCTACCACAGTGAGATACAGCCTACAGCCTACTACAGTGAGATACAGCCTACAGCCTACTATAGTGAGATACAGCCTACAGCCTACTACAGTGAGATGCAGCCTATAGCATGCAGACTACTACAGTGAGATACAGCCTACAGCCTACTACAGTGAGATGCAGACTACTACAGAGAGATGCAGCCAACAGCCTACTACAGTGAGATACAGCCTACAGCCTACTACATTGAGATGCAGCCTATAGCCTACTACAGTGAGATACAGCCTACAGCCTACTACAGTGAAATAGAGCCTACTGCCTACTGCAGTGAGATACAGCCTACTACAGTGAGATGCAGCCTGCAGCCTACCACAGTGAGATACAGCCTACAGCCTACTACAGTGAGATACAGCCTACAGCCTACTACAGTGAAATAGAGCCTACTGCCTACTGCAGTGAGATGCAGCCTGCTACAGTGAAATAGAGCTTACTGCCTACTGCAGTGAGATACAGCCTACCACAGTGAGATACAGCCTACAGTCTGCTACAGTGAGATACAGTCTACAGCCTACTACAGTGAGATACAGCCTACAGCCTACTACAGTGAGATGCAGTCTGCAGCCTACCACAGTGAGATACAGCCTACAGTCTACTACAGTGAGATACAGCCTACAGCCTACTACAGTGAGATGCAGCCTACAGACTACAGCCTACTAAAGCGAGATGCAGCGTACAGCCTACTACAGTGAGATGCAGCCTACAGCCTGCAGCCTACTACAGTGAGATGCAGCCTACAGTCTACTACAGTGAGATACAGCCTGCAGTCTACTACAGTGAGATGCAGCCTACAGCCTACTACAGTGAGATACAGCCTGCAGCCCACTACAGTGAGATACAGCCTACTACACTGAGATACAGCCTACAACATTGAGATGCAGCCTACAGCCTACTAGGGATGCAGCCTACAGCATGCAGCCTACAGCATGCAGCCTACTACAGTGAGATGCAGCTTACTACAGTGAGATAGAGCCTGCAGCCTACTACAGTCAGTTTCAGCCTGCAGCCTACTACAGTGAGATGCAGCCTACAGCCTACTACAGTGAGATGCAGCCTACTACAGTGAGATACAGCCTACAACATTGAGATGCAGCCTACAGCCTACTACAGTGAGATGCAGCCTACAGCTTACTACAGTGAGATACAGCCTACAGCCTGCTAGAGTGAGATACAGCCTACAGCCTACTACAGTGAGATGCAGCCTACAGCATGCAGACTACTACAGTGAGATACAGCCTGCAGTCTACTTCAGTGAGATACAGCCTACAGCCTACTACAGTGAGATGCAGACTCGTTCAGAGAAATGCAGCCAACAGCCTACTACAGTGAGATACAGCCTACAGCCTACTACATTGAGATGCAGCCTATAGCCTACTACAGTGAGATACAGCCTACAGCCTACTACAGTGAAATAGAGCCTACTGCCTACTGCAGTGAGATACAGCCTACTACAGTGAGATGCAGCCTGCAGCCTACCACAGTGAGATACAGCCTACAGCCTACTACAGTGAGATACAGCCTACAGCCTACTACAGCGAGATGCAGCCTACAGCCTACTACAGTGATATGCAGCCTACAGCCTACTACAGTGAGATACAGCCTACTACAGTGAGATGCAGCCTACTACAGTGAGATGCAGCCTACAGCCTACTACATTGAGATGCAGCCTACAGCCTACAGCCTACTACAGCGAGATGCAGCATACAGCCTACTACAGTGAGATGCAGCCTACAGCCTGCAGCCTACTACAGTGAGATGCAGCCTACAGTCTACTACAGTGAGATACAGCCTGCAGCCTACTACAGTGAGATGCAGCCTGCAGCCTATTACAGTGAGATACAGCCTGCAGCCCACTACAATGAGATACAGCCTACTACAGTGAGATACAGCCTACAACATTGAGATGCAGCCTATAGCCTACTAGGGATGCAGCCTACTGCATGCAGGCTACAGCATGCAGCCTACTACAGTGAGATGCAGCCTACAGCCTACTACAGTGAGATGCAGCTTACTACAGTGAGATAGAGCCTGCAGCCTACTACAGTCAGTTTCAGCCTGCAGCCTACTAGAGTGAGATGCAGCCTACAGCCTACGACAGTGAGATGCAGCCTACAGCCTACTACAGTGAGATACAGCCAACAGCCTGCTATAGTGAGATACAGCCTACAGCCTACTACAGTGAGATGCAGCCTACAGCCTACTACAGTGAGATACAGCCTACAACATTGAGATGCAGCCTACACTCTACTACAGTGAGATGCAGCCTACAGCCTACTACAGTGAGATACAGCCTACAGCCTGCTATAGTGAGATACAGCCTACAGCCTACTACAGTGAGATGCAGCCTACAGCATGCAGACTACTACAGTGAGATACAGCCTACAGCCTACTACAGTGAGATGCAGACTACTACAGAGAGATGCAGCCAACAGCCTACTACAGTGAGATACAGCCTACAGCCTACTACATTGAGATGCAGCCTATAGCCTACTACAGTGAGATACAGCCTACAGCCTACTACAGTGAAATAGAGTCTACTGCCTACTGCAGTGAGATACAGCCTACTACAGTGAGATGCAGCCTGCAGCCTACCACAGTGAGATACAGCCTACAGCCTACTACAGTGAGATACAGCCTACAGCCTACTACAGTGAAATAGAGCCTACAGCCTACTGCAGTGAGATGCAGCCTGCTACAGTGAAATAGAGCTTACTGCCTACTGCAGTGAGATACAGCCTACCACAGTGAGATACAGCCTACAGTCTGCTACAGTGAGATACAGTCTACAGCCTACTACAGTGAGATACAGCCTACAGCCTACTACAGTGAGATGCAGTCTGCAGCCTACCACAGTGAGATACAGCCTACAGTCTACTACAGTGAGATACAGCCTACAGTCTACTAGAATGAGATGCAGCCTACAGCCTACAGCCTACTAAAGCGAGATGCAGCGTACAGCCTACTACAGTGAGATGCAGCCTACTACAGTGAGATACAGCCTACTACAGTGAGATACAGTCTACTGCCTACTACATTGAGATGCAGCCTAGAGCCTACTACAGTGAGATGCAGCCTACAGCCTACTACAGTGAGATACAGCCTACTAGAGTGATATGCAGCCTACAGCCTACTACAGTGAGATTCAGCCTACAGCCTACAACAGTGAGATGCAGCCTACAGCCTGCAGTCTACTACAGTGAGACGCAGCCTACTACAGTGAGATTCAGCCTACAGCCTACTAAAGTGAAATGGAGCCTACAGCCCACTACAGTGAGACACAGCCTACAGCCTACAACAGTGAGATACAGCCTGCAGCCTACTGCAGTGAGATACAGCCTGCAGCCTACTACCATGAGATACAGCCTGCAGCCTACTACAGTGAGATACAGACTACAGCCTACTACAGTAAGAAACAGACTACAGCCTACTACAGTAAGAAACAGACTACAGCCTACTACCGTGAGATACAGCCTACAGTCTACTACAGCGAGATGCAGCCTACAGCCTAGTACAGTGAGATGCAGCCTACAGCCTGCAGCCTACTACAGTGAGATGCAGCCTACAGTCTACTACAGTGAGATACAGCCTGCAGCCTACTACATTGAGATGCAGCCTACAGCCTACTTGGGATGCAGCCTACAGCATGCAGCCTACAGCATGCAGCCTACAGCATGCAGCCTACTACAGTGAGATGCAGCTTACTACAGCGAGATACAGCCTACTACAGTGAGATACAGCCTACAACATTGAGATGCAGCCTACAGCCTACTAGGGATGCAGCCTACAGCATGCAGCCTACAGCATGCAGCCTACAGCATGCAGCCTACTACAGTGAGATGCAGCTTACTACAGTGAGATACAGACTACTACAGTGAGATACAGCCTGCAGCCTACTACAGTGAGATGCAGCCTACAGCCCACTACAGTGAGATACAGCCTACTACATTGAGATGCAGCCTATAGCCTACTACAGTGAAATAGAGCCTACTGCAGTGAGATACAGCCCACAGTCTACTACAGTGAGATGCAGCCTGCAGCCTACCACAGTGAGATACATCCTATAGCCTACCACAGTGAGACACAGCCTACTACAGTGAGAAACAATCTACTACATTGAGATGCAGTCTACAGCCAACTACAGTGAGATACAGTCTACTGCCTACTACATTGAGATGCAGCCTACAGCCTACTACAGTGAGATAAAGCCTACTGCATACAATAGTGAGATCCAGCCTACAGGCTACTACAGTGAGATACAATCTACAGACTACTACAGTGAGATACAGCCTACAGCCTACTACAGCGAGATGCAGCCTACAGCCTACTACAGTGATATGCAGCCTACAGCCTACTACAGTGAGATACAGCCTACTACAGTGAGATGCAGCCTACAGCCTACTACAGCGAGATGCAGCCTACAGCCTACTACAGCGAGATGCAGGCTACAGCCTACTACAGTGAGATGCAGCCTGCAGCCTGCAGCCTACTACAGTGAGATGCAGCCTACAGCCTACTACAGTGAGATACAGCCTGCAGCCCACTACAGTGAGATACAGCCTCCTACAGTGAGATACAGCCTACAACATTGAGATGCAGCCTACAGCCTACTAGGGATGCAGCCTACAGCATGCAGCCTACAGCATGCAGCCTACTACAGTGAGATGCAGCCTACAGCCTACTACAGTGAGATGCAGCTTACTACAGTGAGATAGAGCCTGCAGCCTACTACAGTCAGTTTCAGCCTGCAGCCTACTACAGTGAGACGCAGCCTACAGCCTACTACAGTGAGATGCAGCCTACAGCCTACCACAGTGAGATACAGCCTGCAGCCTACTACAGTGAGATACAGCCTACTACAGTGAGATACAGCCTACAACATTGAGATGCAGCCTACAGCCTACTACAGTGGGATGCAGCCTACAGCATGCAGCCTATTACAGTGAGATGCAGCCTACAGCCTACTACAGTGAGATACAGCCTACAGCCTGCTATAGTGAGATACAGCCTACAGCCTACTACAGTGAGATGCAGCCTACAGCATGCAGACTACTACAGTGAGATACAGCCTGCAGTCTACTTCAGTGAGATACAGCCTACAGCCTACTACAGTGAGATACAGCCTACAGTCTACTATAGTGAGATGCAGACTACTACAGAGAGATGCAGCCAACAGCCTACTACAGTGAGATGCAGCCTATAGCCTACTACAGTGAGATACAGCCTACAGCCTACTACAGTGAAATAGAGCCTACTGCCTACCACAGTGAGATACAGCCTACAGCCTACTACAGTGAGATACAGCCTACAGCCTACTACAGTGAAATAGAGCCTACTGCAGTGAGATGCAGCCTGCTACAGTGAAATAGAGCTTACTGCCTACTGCAGTGAGATACAGCCTACCCCAGTGAGATACAGCCTACAGTCTGCTACAGTGAGATACAGCCTACAGCCTACTACAGTGAGATGCAGCCTACAGCCTACTACAGTGAGATGCAGCCTGCAGCCTACCACAGTGAGATACAGCCTACAGTCTACTACAGTGAGATACAGCCTACAGCCTACTAGAATGAGATGCAGCCTACAGCCTACTACAGTGAGATGCAGCCTACAGCCTGCTACAGAGAGATACAGCCCACTACAGTGAGATACAGCCTACTACAGTGAGATACAGCCTGCAGCCCACTACAGTGAGATACAGCCTACTACATTGAGATGCAGCCTACAGCCTACTAGGGATGCAGCCTACAGCATGCAGCCTACAGCATGCAGCCTACTACAGTGAGATGCAGCCTACAGCCTACTACAGTGAGATGCAGCTTACTACAGTGAGATAGAGCCAGCAGGGTACTACAGTCAGTTTCAGCCTGCAGCCTACTACAGTGAGACGCAGCCTACAGCCTACTACAGTGAGATGCAGCCTACAGCCTACCACAGTGAGATACAGCCTTCAGCCTACTACAGTGAGATACAGCCTACTACAGTGAGATACAGCCTACAACATTGAGATGCAGCCTACAGCCTACTACAGTGGGATGCAGCCTACAGCATGCAGCCTATTACAGTGAGATGCAGCCTACAGCCTACTACAGTGAGATACAGCCTACAGCCTGCTATAGTGAGATACAGCCTACAGCCTACTACAGTGAGATGCAGCCTACAGCATGCAGACTACTACAGTGAGATACAGCCTGCAGTCTACTTCAGTGAGATACAGCCTACAGCCTACTACAGTGAGATACAGCCTACAGTCTACTATAGTGAGATGCAGACTACTACAGAGAGATGCAGCCAACAGCCTACTACAGTGAGATGCAGCCTATAGCCTACTACAGTGAGATACAGCCTACAGCCTACTACAGTGAAATAGAGCCTACTGCCTACTGCAGTGAGATACAGCCTACTACAGTGAGATGCAGCCTGCAGCCTACCACAGTGAGATACAGCCTACAGCCTACTACAGTGAGATGCAGTCTGCAGCCTACCACAGTGAGATACAGCCTACAGTCTACTACAGTGAGATACAGCCTACAGCCTACTAGAATGAGATGCAGCCTACAGCCTACAGCCTACTAAAGCGAGATGCAGCGTACAGCCTACTACAGTGAGATGCAGCCTACTACAGTGAGATACAGCCTACTACAGTGAGATACAGTCTACTGCCTACTACATTGAGATGCAGCCTAGAGCCTACTACAGTGAGATGCAGCCTACAGCCTACTACAGTGAGATACAGCCTACTAGAGTGATATGCAGCCTACAGCCTACTACAGTGAGATGCAGCCTACAGCCTACAACAGTGAGATGCAGCCTACAGCCTGCAGTCTACTACAGTGAGACGCAGCCTACTACAGTGAGATTCAGCCTACAGCCTACTAAAGTGAAATGGAGCCTACAGCCCACTACAGTGAGACACAGCCTACAGCCTACAACAGTGAGATACAGCCTGCAGCCTACTGCAGTGAGATACAGCCTGCAGCCTACTACCATGAGATACAGCCTGCAGCCTACTACAGTGAGATACAGACTACAGCCTACTACAGTAAGAAACAGACTACAGCCTACTACAGTAAGAAACAGACTACAGCCTACTACCGTGAGATACAGCCTACAGTCTACTACAGCGAGATGCAGCCTAAGCCTAGTACAGTGAGATGCAGCCTACAGCCTGCAGCCTACTACAGTGAGATGCAGCCTACAGTCTACTACAGTGAGATACAGCCTGCAGCCTACTACATTGAGATGCAGCCTACAGCCTACTAGGGATGCAGCCTACAGCATGCAGCCTACAGCATGCAGCCTACAGCATGCAGCCTACTACAGTGAGATGCAGCTTACTACAGCGAGATACAGCCTACTACAGTGAGATACAGCCTACAACATTGAGATGCAGCCTACAGCCTACTAGGGATGCAGCCTACAGCATGCAGCCTACAGCATGCAGCCTACAGCATGCAGCCTACTACAGTGAGATGCAGCTTACTACAGTGAGATACAGACTACTACAGTGAGATACAGCCTGCAGCCTACTACAGTGAGATGCAGCCTACAGCCCACTACAGTGAGATACAGCCTACTACATTGAGATGCAGCCTATAGCCTACTACAGTGAAATAGAGCCTACTGCAGTGAGATACAGCCCACAGTCTACTACAGTGAGATGCAGCCTGCAGCCTACCACAGTGAGATACATCCTATAGCCTACCACAGTGAGACACAGCCTACTACAGTGAGAAACAATCTACTACATTGAGATGCAGTCTACAGCCAACTACAGTGAGATACAGTCTACTGCCTACTACATTGAGATGCAGCCTACAGCCTACTACAGTGAGATAAAGCCTACTGCATACAATAGTGAGATCCAGCCTACAGGCTACTACAGTGAGATACAATCTACAGACTACTACAGTGAGATACAGCCTACAGCCTACTACAGCGAGATGCAGCCTACAGCCTACTACAGTGATATGCAGCCTACAGCCTACTACAGTGAGATACAGCCTACTACAGTGAGATGCAGCCTACAGCCTACTACAGCGAGATGCAGCCTACAGCCTACTACAGCGAGATGCAGGCTACAGCCTACTACAGTGAGATGCAGCCTACAGCCTGCAGCCTACTACAGTGAGATGCAGCCTACAGCCTACTACAGTGAGATACAGCCTGCAGCCCACTACAGTGAGATACAGCCTCCTACAGTGAGATACAGCCTACAACATTGAGATGCAGCCTACAGCCTACTAGGGATGCAGCCTACAGCATGCAGCCTACAGCATGCAGCCTACTACAGTGAGATGCAGCCTACAGCCTACTACAGTGAGATGCAGCTTACTACAGTGAGATAGAGCCTGCAGCCTACTACAGTCAGTTTCAGCCTGCAGCCTACTACAGTGAGACGCAGCCTACAGCCTACTACAGTGAGATGCAGCCTACAGCCTACCACAGTGAGATACAGCCTGCAGCCTACTACAGTGAGATACAGCCTACTACAGTGAGATACAGCCTACAACATTGAGATGCAGCCTACAGCCTACTACAGTGGGATGCAGCCTACAGCATGCAGCCTATTACAGTGAGATGCAGCCTACAGCCTACTACAGTGAGATACAGCCTACAGCCTGCTATAGTGAGATACAGCCTACAGCCTACTACAGTGAGATGCAGCCTACAGCATGCAGACTACTACAGTGAGATACAGCCTGCAGTCTACTTCAGTGAGATACAGCCTACAGCCTACTACAGTGAGATACAGCCTACAGTCTACTATAGTGAGATGCAGACTACTACAGAGAGATGCAGCCAACAGCCTACTACAGTGAGATGCAGCCTATAGCCTACTACAGTGAGATACAGCCTACAGCCTACTACAGTGAAATAGAGCCTACTGCCTACCACAGTGAGATACAGCCTACAGCCTACTACAGTGAGATACAGCCTACAGCCTACTACAGTGAAATAGAGCCTACTGCAGTGAGATGCAGCCTGCTACAGTGAAATAGAGCTTACTGCCTACTGCAGTGAGATACAGCCTACAGCCTACTAGAATGAGATGCAGCCTACAGCCTACTACAGTGAGATGCAGCCTACAGCCTGCTACAGAGAGATACAGCCCACTACAGTGAGATACAGCCTACTACAGTGAGATACAGCCTGCAGCCTACTACAGTGAGATGCAGCCTACAGCCCACTACAGTGAGACACAGCCTACTACATTGAGATGCAGCCTACAGCCTACTAGGGATGCAGCCTACAGCATGCAGCCTACAGCATGCAGCCTACTACAGTGAGATGCAGCCTACAGCCTACTACAGTGAGATGCAGCTTACTACAGTGAGATAGAGCCAGCAGGGTACTACAGTCAGTTTCAGCCTGCAGCCTACTACAGTGAGACGCAGCCTACAGCCTACTACAGTGAGATGCAGCCTACAGCCTACCACAGTGAGATACAGCCTGCAGCCTACTACAGTGAGATACAGCCTACTACAGTGAGATGCAGCCTGCAGCCTACTACAGTGAGATACAGCCTACTACAGTGAGATACAGCCTACAACATTGAGATGCAGCCTACAGCCTACTACAGTGGGATGCAGCCTACAGCATGCAGCCTATTACAGTGAGATGCAGCCTACAGCCTACTACAGTGAGATACAGCCTACAGCCTGCTATAGTGAGATACAGCCTACAGCCTACTACAGTGAGATGCAGACTACTACAGAGAGATGCAGCCAACAGCCTACTACAGTGAGATACAGCCTGCAGTCTACTTCAGTGAGATACAGCCTACAGCCTACTACAGTGAGATACAGCCTACAGTCTACTATAGTGAGATGCAGACTACTACAGAGAGATGCAGCCAACAGCCTACTACAGTGAGATGCAGCCTATAGCCTACTACAGTGAGATACAGCCTACAGCCTACTACAGTGAAATAGAGCCTACTGCCTACTGCAGTGAGATACAGCCTACTACAGTGAGATGCAGCCTGCAGCCTACCACAGTGAGATACAGCCTACAGCCTACTACAGTGAGATACAGCCTACAGCCTACTACAGTGAAATAGAGCCTACTGCAGTGAGATGCAGCCTGCTACAGTGAAATAGAGCTTACTGCCTACTGCAGTGAGATACAGCCTACCACAGTGAGATACAGCCTACAGTCTGCTACAGTGAGATACAGCCAACAGCCTACTACAGTGAGATGCAGCCTACAGCCTACTACAGTGAGATGCAGCCTGCAGCCTACCACAGTGAGATACAGCCTACAGTCTACTACAGTGAGATACAGCCTACAGCCTACTAGAATGAGATGCAGCCTACAGCCTACTACAGTGAGATGCAGCCTACAGCCTGCTGCAGAGAGATACAGCCCACTACAGTGAGATACAGCCTACTACAGTGAGATACAGCCTGCAGCCTACTACAGTGAGATGCAGCCTACAGCCCACTACAGTGAGATACAGCCTACTACATTGAGATGCAGCCTATAGCCTACTACAGTGAAATAGAGCCTACTGTCTACTGCAGTGAGATACAGCCCACAGTCTACTACAGCGAGATGCAGCCTACAGTGAGATGCAGCCTACAGCCTGCAGCCTACTACAGTGACATACAGCCCACAGTCTACTACAGCGAGATGCAGCCTACAGTGAGATGCAGCCTACAGCCTGCAGACCACTACAGTGAGATACAGCCTACAACATTGAGATGCAGCCTACAGCCTACTAGGGATGCAGCCTACAGCATGCAGCCTACAGCATGCAGCCTACTACATTGAGATGCAGTCTACAGCCAACTACAGTGAGATACAGTCTACTGTCTACTACATTTTAATGCAGCCTACAACCTACTACAGTGAGATAAAGCCTACTGCATACAATAGTGAGATCCAGCCTACAGGCTACTACAGTGAGATACAATCTACAGACTACTACCGTGAGATACAGCCTACAGCCTACTACAGCGAGATGCAGCCTACAGCCTACTACAGTGATATGCAGCCTACAGCCTACTACAGTGAGATACAGCCTACTACAGTGAGATGCAGCCTACAGCCTACTACAGTGAGATGCAGCCTACAGCCTACAGCCTACGACAGCGAGATGCAGCCTACAGCCTACTACAGTGAGATGCAGCCTACAGCCTGCAGCCTACTACAGTGAAATGCAGCCTACAGCCTACTACAGTGAGATACAGCCTGCAGCCCACTACAGTGAGATGCAGCCTACTACAGTGAGATACAGCCTACAACATTGAGATGCAGCCTACAGCCTACTAGGGATGCAGCCTACAGCATGCAGCCTACAGCATGCAGCCTACAGCATGCAGCCTACTACAGTGAGATGCAGCCTACAGCCTACTACAGTGAGATGCAGCTTACTACAGTGAGATAGAGCCTGCAGCCTACTACAGTCAGTTTCAGCCTGCAGCCTACTACAGTGAGATGCAGCCTACAGCCTACTACAGTGAGATGCAGCCTATAGCCTTCCACAGTGAGATACAGCCTGCAGCCTACTACAGTGAGATACAGCCTACTACAGTGAGATACAGCCTACAACATTGAGATGCAGCCTACAGCCTACTACAGTTGGATGCAGCCTACAGCATGCAGCCTATTACAGTGAGATGCAGCCTACAGCCTACTGCAGTGAGATACAGCCTACAGCCTGCTATAGTGAGATACAGCCTACAGCCTACTACAGTGAGATGCAGCCTACAGCATGCAGCCTATTACAGTGAGATGCAGCCTACAGCCTACTGCAGTGAGATACAGCCTACAGCCTGCTATAGTGAGATACAGCCTACAGCCTACTAAAGTGAAATGGAGCCTACAGCCCACTACAGTGAGACACAGCCTACAGCCTACAACAGTGAGATACAGCCTGCAGCCTACTGCAGTGAGATACAGCCTGCAGCCTACTACCATGAGATACAGCCTGCAGCCTACTACAGTGAGATACAGACTACAGCCTACTACAGTAAGAAACAGACTACAGCCTACTACAGTAAGAAACAGACTACAGCCTACTACCGTGAGATACAGCCTACAGTCTACTACAGCGAGATGCAGCCTAAGCCTAGTACAGTGAGATGCAGCCTACAGCCTGCAGCCTACTACAGTGAGATGCAGCCTACAGTCTACTACAGTGAGATACAGCCTGCAGCCTACTACATTGAGATGCAGCCTACAGCCTACTAGGGATGCAGCCTACAGCATGCAGCCTACAACATGCAGCCTACAGCATGCAGCCTACTACAGTGAGATGCAGCTTACTACAGCGAGATACAGCCTACTACAGTGAGATACAGCCTACAACATTGAGATGCAGCCTACAGCCTACTAGGGATGCAGCCTACAGCATGCAGCCTACAGCATGCAGCCTACAGCATGCAGCCTACTACAGTGAGATGCAGCTTACTACAGTGAGATACAGACTACTACAGTGAGATACAGCCTGCAGCCTACTACAGTGAGATGCAGCCTACAGCCCACTACAGTGAGATACAGCCTACTACATTGAGATGCAGCCTATAGCCTACTACAGTGAAATAGAGCCTACTGCAGTGAGATACAGCCCACAGTCTACTACAGTGAGATGCAGCCTGCAGCCTACCACAGTGAGATACATCCTATAGCCTACCACAGTGAGACACAGCCTACTACAGTGAGAAACAGCCTACTACATTGAGATGCAGTCTACAGCCAACTACAGTGAGATACAGTCTACTGCCTACTACATTGAGATGCAGCCTACAGCCTACTACAGTGAGATAAAGCCTACTGCATACAATAGTGAGATCCAGCCTACAGGCTACTACAGTGAGATACAATCTACAGACTACTACAGTGAGATACAGCCTACAGCCTACTACAGCGAGATGCAGCCTACAGCCTACTACAGTGATATGCAGCCTACAGCCTACTACAGTGAGATACAGCCTACTACAGTGAGATGCAGCCTACAGCCTACTACAGCGAGATGCAGGCTACAGCCTACTACAGTGAGATGCAGCCTACAGCCTGCAGCCTACTACAGTGAGATGCAGCCTACAGCCTACTACAGTGAGATACAGCCTGCAGCCCACTACAGTGAGATACAGCCTCCTACAGTGAGATACAGCCTACAACATTGAGATGCAGCCTACAGCCTACTAGGGATGCAGCCTACAGCATGCAGCCTACAGCATGCAGCCTACTACAGTGAGATGCAGCCTACAGCCTACTACAGTGAGATGCAGCTTACTACAGTGAGATAGAGCCTGCAGCCTACTACAGTCAGTTTCAGCCTGCAGCCTACTACAGTGAGACGCAGCCTACAGCCTACTACAGTGAGATGCAGCCTACAGCCTACCACAGTGAGATACAGCCTGCAGCCTACTACAGTGAGATACAGCCTACTACAGTGAGATACAGCCTACAACATTGAGATGCAGCCTACAGCCTACTACAGTGGGATGCAGCCTACAGCATGCAGCCTATTACAGTGAGATGCAGCCTACAGCCTACTACAGTGAGATACAGCCTACAGCCTGCTATAGTGAGATACAGCCTACAGCCTACTACAGTGAGATGCAGCCTACAGCATGCAGACTACTACAGTGAGATACAGCCTGCAGTCTACTTCAGTGAGATACAGCCTACAGCCTACTACAGTGAGATACAGCCTACAGTCTACTATAGTGAGATGCAGACTACTACAGAGAGATGCAGCCAACAGCCTACTACAGTGAGATGCAGCCTATAGCCTACTACAGTGAGATACAGCCTACAGCCTACTACAGTGAAATAGAGCCTACTGCCTACCACAGTGAGATACAGCCTACAGCCTACTACAGTGAGATACAGCCTACAGCCTACTACAGTGAAATAGAGCCTACTGCAGTGAGATGCAGCCTGCTACAGTGAAATAGAGCTTACTGCCTACTGCAGTGAGATACAGCCTACCCCAGTGAGATACAGCCTACAGTCTGCTACAGTGAGATACAGCCTACAGCCTACTACAGTGAGATGCAGCCTACAGCCTACTACAGTGAGATGCAGCCTGCAGCCTACCACAGTGAGATACAGCCTACAGTCTACTACAGTGAGATACAGCCTACAGCCTACTAGAATGAGATGCAGCCTACAGCCTACTACAGTGAGATGCAGCCTACAGCCTGCTACAGAGAGATACAGCCCACTACAGTGAGATACAGCCTACTACAGTGAGATACAGCCTGCAGCCTACTACAGTGAGATGCAGCCTACAGCCCACTACAGTGAGATACAGCCTACTACATTGAGATGCAGCCTACAGCCTACTAGGGATGCAGCCTACAGCATGCAGCCTACAGCATGCAGCCTACTACAGTGAGATGCAGCCTACAGCCTACTACAGTGAGATGCAGCTTACTACAGTGAGATAGAGCCAGCAGGGTACTACAGTCAGTTTCAGCCTGCAGCCTACTACAGTGAGACGCAGCCTACAGCCTACTACAGTGAGATGCAGCCTACAGCCTACCACAGTGAGATACAGCCTGCAGCCTACTACAGTGAGATACAGCCTACTACAGTGAGATACAGCCTACAACATTGAGATGCAGCCTACAGCCTACTACAGTGGGATGCAGCCTACAGCATGCAGCCTATTACAGTGAGATGCAGCCTACAGCCTACTACAGTGAGATACAGCCTACAGCCTGCTATAGTGAGATACAGCCTACAGCCTACTACAGTGAGATGCAGCCTACAGCATGCAGACTACTACAGTGAGATACAGCCTGCAGTCTACTTCAGTGAGATACAGCCTACAGCCTACTACAGTGAGATACAGCCTACAGTCTACTATAGTGAGATGCAGACTACTACAGAGAGATGCAGCCAACAGCCTACTACAGTGAGATGCAGCCTATAGCCTACTACAGTGAGATACAGCCTACAGCCTACTACAGTGAAATAGAGCCTACTGCCTACTGCAGTGAGATACAGCCTACTACAGTGAGATGCAGCCTGCAGCCTACCACAGTGAGATACAGCCTACAGCCTACTACAGTGAGATACAGCCTACAGCCTACTACAGTGAAATAGAGCCTACTGCAGTGAGATGCAGCCTGCTACAGTGAAATAGAGCTTACTGCCTACTGCAGTGAGATACAGCCTACCACAGTGAGATACAGCCTACAGTCTGCTACAGTGAGATACAGCCAACAGCCTACTACAGTGAGATGCAGCCTACAGCCTACTACAGTGAGATGCAGCCTGCAGCCTACCACAGTGAGATACAGCCTACAGTCTACTACAGTGAGATACAGCCTACAGCCTACTAGAATGAGATGCAGCCTACAGCCTACTACAGTGAGATGCAGCCTACAGCCTGCTGCAGAGAGATACAGCCCACTACAGTGAGATACAGCCTACTACAGTGAGATACAGCCTGCAGCCTACTACAGTGAGATGCAGCCTACAGCCCACTACAGTGAGATACAGCCTACTACATTGAGATGCAGCCTATAGCCTACTACAGTGAAATAGAGCCTACTGTCTACTGCAGTGAGATACAGCCCACAGTCTACTACAGCGAGATGCAGCCTACAGTGAGATGCAGCCTACAGCCTGCAGCCTACTACAGTGAGATACAGCCCACAGTCTACTACAGCGAGATGCAGCCTACAGTGAGATGCAGCCTACAGCCTGCAGACCACTACAGTGAGATACAGCCTACAACATTGAGATGCAGCCTACAGCCTACTAGGGATGCAGCCTACAGCATGCAGCCTACAGCATGCAGCCTACTACATTGAGATGCAGTCTACAGCCAACTACAGTGAGATACAGTCTACTGTCTACTACATTTTAATGCAGCCTACAACCTACTACAGTGAGATAAAGCCTACTGCATACAATAGTGAGATCCAGCCTACAGGCTACTACAGTGAGATACAATCTACAGACTACTACCGTGAGATACAGCCTACAGCCTACTACAGCGAGATGCAGCCTACAGCCTACTACAGTGATATGCAGCCTACAGCCTACTACAGTGAGATACAGCCTACTACAGTGAGATGCAGCCTACAGCCTACTACAGTGAGATGCAGCCTACAGCCTACAGCCTACGACAGCGAGATGCAGCCTACAGCCTACTACAGTGAGATGCAGCCTACAGCCTGCAGCCTACTACAGTGAAATGCAGCCTACAGCCTACTACAGTGAGATACAGCCTGCAGCCCACTACAGTGAGATGCAGCCTACTACAGTGAGATACAGCCTACAACATTGAGATGCAGCCTACAGCCTACTAGGGATGCAGCCTACAGCATGCAGCCTACAGCATGCAGCCTACAGCATGCAGCCTACTACAGTGAGATGCAGCCTACAGCCTACTACAGTGAGATGCAGCTTACTACAGTGAGATAGAGCCTGCAGCCTACTACAGTCAGTTTCAGCCTGCAGCCTACTACAGTGAGATGCAGCCTACAGCCTACTACAGTGAGATGCAGCCTATAGCCTTCCACAGTGAGATACAGCCTGCAGCCTACTACAGTGAGATACAGCCTACTACAGTGAGATACAGCCTACAACATTGAGATGCAGCCTACAGCCTACTACAGTTGGATGCAGCCTACAGCATGCAGCCTATTACAGTGAGATGCAGCCTACAGCCTACTGCAGTGAGATACAGCCTACAGCCTGCTATAGTGAGATACAGCCTACAGCCTACTACAGTGAGATGCAGCCTACAGCATGCAGACTACTACAGTGAGATACAGCCTACAGCCTGCTATAGTGAGATACAGCCTACAGCCTACTACAGTGAGATGCAGCCTACAGCATGCAGCCTACCACAGTGAGATACAGCCTACAGTCTACTACAGTGAGATACAGCCTACAGCCTACTAGAATGAGATGCAGCCTACAGCCTACTACAGTGAGATACAGCCTACTACAGTGAGATGCAGCCTACTACAGTGAGATACAGCCTACTACAGTGAGATACAGCCTACAGCCAACTACAGTGAGATACAGTCTACTGCCTACTACAGTGAGATGCAGCCTAGAGCCTACTACAGTGAGATGCAGCCTACAGCCTACTACAGTGAGATACAGCCTACTATAGTGATATGCAGCCTACAGCCTACTACAGTGAGATGCAGCCTACAGCCTACAACAGTGAGATGCAGCCTACAGCCTGCAGTCTACTACAGTGAGACGCAGCCTACTACAGTGAGATTCAGCCTACAGCCTACTAAAGTGAAATAGAGCCTACAGCCCACTACAGTGAGACACAGACTACAGCCTACTACAGTAAGAAACAGACTACAGCCTACTACAGTGAGATACAGCCTACAGCCTACTACAGTGAGATGCAGCCTACAGCCTACTACAGTGAGATGCAGCCTACAGCCATCTACAGTGAGATGCAGCCTACTACAGTGAGATGCAGCCTACTACAGTGAGATGCAGCCTGCTACAGTGAGATGCAGCCTACTACAGTGAGATGCAGCCTGCTACAGTGAGATGCAGCCTACAGCCTACTACAGTGAGATACCGTCTACAGCCACTACAGTGATATACAGCCTACTACAGTGAGATACAGCGTACTACATAGAGATACAGCCTACAGCCACTACAGTGAGATGCAGTCTACTACAGTGAAATGCAGTCTACTACAGTGAGATGCAGTCTACTACAGTGAGATGCAGCCTACTACAGTGAGATGCAGCCTGCTACAGTGAGATGCAGCCTACAGCCTACTACAGTGAGATACCGTCTACAGCCACTACAGTGATATACAGCCTACTACAGTGAGATGCAGTCTACTACAGTGAGATGCAGCCATGCACAGCTGTCTTACCTATAGGCCTGCTTAAAACATGGAAAATAATGCCGCTCATGAGTACAGCAACACGTTGTGATATGGCACAATACACTTCTGTCGATCAAATTCCACCCTCTTAATCAATTTAGCAATTCCATCCGACCATATACACGGTTTCAATATGGACAGTTCCATTTACTACCAGGAAAACCAGTAGGCTGCCAAGAAAACCATAATAGAATGTATCTATTTCTATGGTAAAACATACCGACATGTAACTATACCCAGGGGCGTCATTTGGGTTCTTGCATTGGAATTATGTTGAATTCTGCTTATATCACAACCAAGATCTCAGCGATCACTGCCTCATTGCCTGCACCCGTAATGGGTCAGCGGTCAAACGACCTCCACTCATCACTGTCAAACGCTCCCTGAAACATTTCAACGAGCAAGCATTTCTAATCGACCTGGCCCTGGTATCCTGGAAGGATATTGACCTCATCCCGTCAGTAGAGGATGCCTGGTTATTTTTTTTAAATGCCTTCCTCACCATCTTAAATAAGCATGCCCCTTTCAAGAAATGTAGAACCAGGAACAGATATAGCCCTTGGTTCTCCCCAGACCTGACTGCCCTTAACCAACGCAAAAATATCCTGTGGCGTTCTGCATTAGCATCGAACTGCCCCCGCGATATGCAACTTTTCAGGGAAGTTAGAAACCAATACACACAGGCAGTTAGAAACGCCAAGGCTAGCTTTTTCAAACAGAAATTTGCTTCCTGCAACTCAAACTCTAAAAAGTTCTGGGACATTGTAAAGTCCATGGAGAATAAGAACACCTCCTCCCAACTGCCCACTGCACTGAGGATAGGAAACTCTGTCACCACCGATAAGCCCACTATAATTGAGAATTTCAATAAGCATTTTTCTACGGCTGGCCATGCTTTCCACCTAACTACCCCTACTGCATTCAACAGCACTGCACCCCCCACAGCTACTCGCCCAAGCCTCCCCCATTTCTCCTTCTCCCAAATCCATTCAGCTGATGTTCTGAAAGAGCCTCAAAATCTGGACCCCTACAAATCAGCTAGGCTTGACAATCTGGACCCTTTCTTTCTAAAATTATCTGCCGAAATTATTGCAACCCCTATTACTAGCCTGTTCAATCTCTCTTTCGTGTCGTCTGAGATTCCAAAAGATTGGAAAGCAGCTGCTGTCATCCCCCTCTTCAAAGGAGGTGACACTCTTGACCCAAATTGCTACAGACCTATATCCATCCTACCATGCCTTTCTAAGGTCTTTGAAAGCCAAGTCAACAAACAGATTACCGACCATTTCGAATCCCACCGCACCCTCTCCGCTATGCAATCTGGTTTCAGAGCTGGTCATGGGTGCACCTCAGCCACGCTCAAGGTCCTAAACGACATCGTAACCGCCATCGATAAGAAACAATACTGTGCTGCCGTATTCATTGACCTGGCCAAAGCTTTTGACTCTGTTAATCACCACATCCTCATTGGCAGACTCAGTAGCCTTGGTTTCTCAAACGATTGCGTCGCCTGGTTCACCAACTACTTCTCTGACAGAGTTTAGTGTGTCAAATTGGAGGGCCTGCTGTCCGGACCTCTGGCAGTCTCTATGGGGGTACCTCAGGGTTCAATTCTTGGGCCAACTCTTTTCTCTGTATACATCAATGATGTCGCTCTTGCTGCTGGTGAATCTCTGATCCACCTCTACGCAGACGACACCATTCTGTATACTTCTGGCCCTTCTTTGGACACTGTGTTAACAACGCTCCAGACGAGCTTCAATGCCATTCAACTCTCCTTCCGTGGTCTCCAACTGCTCCTAAACACAAGTAAAACTAAATGCATGCTCTTCAACCGATCGCTGCCTGCACCTGCCCGCCTGTCCAGCATCACTTCTCTGGACGGTTCTAACTTAGAATTTGTGGACAACTACAAATACCTAGGTGTCTGGTTAGACTGTAAACTCTCTTTCCAGACTCATATCAATCATCTCCAATCCAAAGTTAAATCTAGAATTGGCTTCCTATTTCGCAACAAAGCATCCTTCACTCATGCTGCCAAATATACCCTCGTAAAACTGACCATCCTACCAATCCTCGACTTCGGCGATGTCATTTACAAAATAGCCTCCAATACCCTACTCAACAAGCTGGATGCAGTCTATCACAGTGCCATCCGTTTTGTCACCAAAGCCCCATATACTACCCACCACTGCGACCTGTACGCTCTCGCTGGCTGGCCTTCGCTTCATAATCTTCGCCAAACACATTGGCTCCAGGTCATCTACAAGACCCTGCTAGGTAAAGTCCCCCCTTATCTCCGCTCACTGGTCACCATAGCAGCACCCACCTGTAGCATGCGCTCCAGAAGGTATATCTCTCTGGTCACCCCTAAAGCCAACTCCTCCTTTGGTCGTCTCTCCTTCCAGTTCTCTGCTGCCAATGACTGGAACGAACTACAAAAATCTCTGAAACTGGAAACACTTATCTCCCTCACTAGCTTTAAGCACCAGCTATCAGAGCAGCTCCCAGATCACTGCACCTGTACATAGCCCATCTATAATTTAGCCCAAACTACTACCTCTTCCCCTACTGTATTTATTTATTTTAGTATTTTGCTCCTTTGCACCATATTATTTATATTTTCTCTCTGAACTTTCTTCAAACTACAAATCTACCATTCCAGTGTTTTACTTGCTATACTTTATTTACTTTGCCACCATGGCCTTTTTGCCTTTACCTCCCTTATCTCACATCATTTGCTCACATTGTATATAGTCTTATTTTTTTCTACTGCATCATTGATTGTATGTTGTTTTACTCCATGTGTAACTCTGTGTTTTTGTATGTTGTCGAACTGCTTTGCTTTATCTTGGCCAGGTCGCAATTGTAAATGAGAACTTGTTCTCAACTTGCCTACCTGGTTAAATAAAGGTGAAATTAAATAAAAAAATTAATAAAAATAACAGTCCAAATGCCGACACCATTGAGTGCTTTTGACCAAGAAGTGGCAGGTTGCCGCGAAATCTCTGCAGCGCTCTATCAATGCCTTGGACAGCACCCTGGACAGCGCCCTGGACAGCGCTCTATCAACGCCCTGCACAGCGCCCTGGACAGCGCCCTGGACAGCGCCCGGGACAGCGCCCGGGACAGCGCCCTGGACAGCGCCCTGGACAGCGCTCTATCAACGCCCTTGACAGCGCCCTGGACAGCGCCCTGGACAGCGCCCTGGACAGCGCCCTGGACAGCACCCTGGACAGCACCCTGGACAGCACCCTGGACAGCACCCTGGACAGAACCTTGGACAGCACCCTACACACAAAATCAAGGCTGTTGAAATCAAATCAAGTCAAATCAAAGTTTAGTGGTCAAGCACGCTATATACAACAGGTGTAGACCTTACTTACAGGCTCTAACCAATAGTGCAAAAAAATATATTATAAGGCAGGATAAGGAAGTGATGCAAAACCACCAAGATTTAGATTTCTTTTTTTAAAACAACAGAGCTAGATTGTTTCTTACCTTTTCAGAAGAGTTGCAGCCTCCTCGATGTTCTGTGGAACTTCCTGAGAAATCGATCCATTCTTTCCCCAAAAAGTCTTCTTGTTAGATTCCACCTCAAATGCCAGTTGTATTAGTTGAGCTTTCCTCGGGTTTAAAATGCTTCTTCTGTGTTGACTGAATAAGTTTGTCAAAGTGGAAAAAATGAGTCTAGCTGTGGACGGCCCACTCATGAGCCCTATGATTTCATGTTGAATATCATGTGACATGAATGTGGCATTGTGGGGTATGGTGATAAACATCTTGGCAACTTCCTGGTCTTTTCTGAGAGTATATTCCATCGTAGACAGAACAAGTCCACTTGCCCCCCTTCCCTTGTTGACTCTACCATGTCCAATGTCCCCCTCAGTGGTTGCTGATTTGAAACAAGGAACTCAATAATATCCACAATGTGTTGACACCGACGTTCCCAATAGCACTTTGAAAAACTCTCTCCACAGTGCAGTGCATTACAAATGCTATTTTCTTGATACGTGCCTAGCAAATACTTTGGCGCTATCAATAGCATGCTTCCAGTTAGAATACCCAGCTTGGGTGAAGGCCTTGTCTAAGTTAGCATTGGACCCAACCGACTCAGAACTTTCGACATGGGAAACAGAAATCTGCGGTAACCGAGTAATTCCAAACACTGTTTTCCTATAAACCAGTTGCTATAAAATGATTGTTTTTAGACAGAAATCCTGGGCTAGGGTAGGATTCTACTCTAACCTGCGCTGGCTGCTCTGTTCCAAGATCTTCCGGACGTTGCTATTGGTGGACGGGAGTGTTGGGCTGCAGGAGGCAGTCTGGTGAGGACGTTGCTATTGGTGGATGAGAATTTGGCGCTGTAGGAGGCAGTCTGGTGAGGAAGTTGCTATTGGTGGATGGGAGTGCAGGAGGTAGATACGATTGACCTGGAGATGTGTGAGTTTAGTCGGCCTTACGTGGTGAGTGACATACTGCTCAGTTCATTTTGTGTATTAACTTATTATATCATGTCTTTCATCTGGGACGAGAGCATTTCGTTGAGCAACTATTCGTGTGCTGCTGTTTTAGAGTTCAGAATCTTGCTGGCATCCAAGGTTTTAAATTTTCATTACATGTCACGTCGCCCTTTTCTCTCCCCCTTCAGTATGTTATGTTCCATCCCGCTCACTGTAGGGAACAGATTAGTACGCAGCTATTTATAAACTGCACTTCTATCGAACCGCCAATGGACCGTCATTATAGAGTGCCCCTGTCCTGTGCATAATGCATGGGGGATGTAAAGTATTCATGCCATCAGGTTATTAAGCACTTTGATCACATAACTAAAATTAAGTTAACAGGGTCCACTCATCATTTCACCTGGGGGTATTAAATAAAGCTCATGTCGTCAGTGGTGGAGAATGGGACAGATTAGTGCATTGGGTAATAACATCTATTTTTGCTTGGGGGGGGAGCGAAATGGGCACAACAGTATCTGATTTAGATGAACGCATTCAAGCTATTTCATTTCAGAATGACAACCCGTCTTCGTTCATGGTCATGTATCAGCAGGGTATGGGTGTCACACTGATGTTGTGTAGGATGCAGATTGTCATGGCCAAGATGTGCCACCAGGGGGTGCTGCTGACTGCCACCAGGGGGTGCTGCTGACTGCCACCAGGGGGTGCTGTTGATTAACCTGCTTCAAACTTCAGAACATCATAACACAGACTGTAGTCTGATTCCCACAGCCCTTCCTGTTTAGGGGACATAAATATGACTATTGTTTAAGGTAAATTGAGCACCATTCACACCCCCCTTTTAGATTTATGTGTGAAATTGTCATGTCAGAATTACACAGGCATTGTTGTTTGAGGACATAAAGAGATAGTGAAGCTTGTATTTGTCAAAAGACTGATTGACACACCCTCCCTTACCATGTCATTGTAACCATCACATGATTAGAACAAGGGTCATCCCTGATGCAAGTGTAGACTTGTAGTCCACAGGAAGGAGGTGTGGCTGCATGCAGACTGCTAACATGCAAAATATATAATCTCACTACCACTGCTACTACCACCACCCCAACCACACTTCTTCTACTACCAACCCCAACCACACTTCTTCTACTACCAACCCCAACCACACTTCCTCTCCTACCACCACCACCCCAACCTCACTTCCTCTACTACCACCACCACCCCAACCACACTTCCTCTACTACCACCACCCCAACCATACTACTTCTACTACCCCTGCCACACTTATTCTACTACCCCTGCCACACTTCTACTACCACCACCACCCCAACCACATTTCTACTACCACCCCTACCACACTTCTTCTACTACCCCTTACATTTACGTCATCTAGCAGACGCTCTTATCCAGAGTGACTTACTACTACCACCACCACCCCAACCACACTTCTACCCCACTTCTTCTATTAACACCACTACCACACTTCTTCTAATACCCCTTCTACTATCACCACCCCAACCACTCTTCTACCCCACTTCTTCTACTACCACCACAACCACACTTCTACCCCTTCTACTACTACCACCCCTACCACACTACTACTACCACACTACAACCCACCACCACACACTACAAACATGAATTGCTGCAGAAAAAACACTACTAAAGAACACCAATAAGAAGAGACTTGCTTGGGCCAAGAAACACAAGCAATGGACATTAGACCAGTGGAAATCTGTCCTTTTGTTTGATGAGTCCAAATATGAGATTTTTGGTTCCAACCGCCTTGGCTTGTGAGATGCAGAGTAGGTGAATGGATGATCTCTGCATGTGTGGTTCCTACTGTGAAGCATAGAGGAGGTGGGGTTATGGTGTGGGGGTGCTATATTGGTGACACGGTCTGTGATTCATTTAGAATTCAAGGCACACTTAACCAGCATGGCTACAACAGCATTCTGCAGCGATACGCCATTCCATCTGGTTTGTGCTTAGTGGGACTACATATATTTTTTTCAACAGGACAATGACCCAAAAAACACCTCCAGGCTGTGTAAGGGCTATTTGACCAAGAAGGAGTGTTGCATCAGATGACCTGGCCTCCACAATCACCCGACCTCAACCCAATTTAGATGGTTTGGGATGAGTTGGACCCCAGAGTGAAGGAAAAGCAGCCAACAAGTACTCAGCATATGTGGGAACTCCTTCAAGACTGTTGGAAAAGCATTCTTCATGAAGCTGGTTGAGAGAATGCCAAGAGTGTGTAAAGCTGTCATCAAGGCAAAGGGTGGCTACTTTGAAGAATCTAATTTGACTACGTTTTATATTTTTATTTGGTTAACACTTTTTTGGTACTACATGTTTCCATATGTTATTTCAAAGTTTGTATTCACTATTATTATACAATGTAAAAAAAAAAACTGTAAAAATAAAGAAAAACCCTTGAATGAGTAGGTGTGCCCAAACTTTTGACTGGTTATATATACACTGCTCTAAAAAATAAAGGGAACACTTAAACAACACAATGTAACTCCAAGTCAATCACACTTATGTGAAATCAAACTGTCCACTTAGGAAGCAACACTGATTGACAATAAATTTCACATGCTGTTGTGCAAATGGAATAGACAACAGGTGGAAATTATAGGCAATTAGCAAGACACCCCCAATAAAGGAGTGGTTCTGCAGGTGGGGACCACAGACCACTTCTCAGTTCCTATGCTTCCTGGCTGATGTTTTGGTCACTTTTGAATGCTGGCGGTGCTTTCACTCTAGTGGTAGCATGAGACGGAGTCTACAACCCACACAAGTGGCTCAGGTAGTGCAGCTCATCCAGGATGGCACATCAATGCGAGCTGTGGCAAGAAGGTTTACTGTGTCTGTCAGCGTAGTGTCCAGAGCATGGAGGCGCTACCAGGAGACAGGCCAGTACATCAGGAGAAGTGGAGGAGGCCGTAGGAGGGCAACAAACCAGCAGCAGGACCGCTACCTCCGCCTTTGTGCAAGGAGGAGCAGGAGAAGCACTGCCAGAGCCCTGCAAAATGACCTCCAGCAGGCCACAAATGTGCATTTGTCTGCTCAAATGGTCAGAAACAGACTCCATGAGGGTGGTATGAGGGCCCGACGTCCACGGGGGGGTTGTGCTTACAGCCCAACACCGTGCAGGACGTTTGGCATTTGCCAGAGAACACCAAGATTGGCAAATTCGCCACTGGCGCCCTGTGCTCTTCACAGATGAAAGCAGGTTCACACTGAGCACATGTGACAGACGTGACAGAGTCTGAAGACGCCGTGGAGAACGTTCTGCTGCCTGCAACATCCTCCAGCATGACCGGTTTGGCGGTGGGTCAGTCATGGTGTGGGGTGGCATTTCTTTGGGGGGCCGCACAGCCCTCCATGTGCTCGCCAGAGGTAGCCTGACTGCCATTAGGTACCGAGATGAGATCCTCAGACCCCTTGTGAGACCATATGCTGGTGCGGTTGGCCCTGGGTTCCTCCTAATGCAAGACAATGCTAGACCTCATGTGGCTGGAGTGTGTTAGCAGTTCCTGCAAGAGGAAGGCATTGATGCTATGGACTGGCCCGCCCGTTCCCTAGACCTGAATCCAATTGAGCACATCTGGGACATCATGTCTCGCTCCATCCACCAACGCCACGTTGCACCACAGACTGTCCAGGAGTTGGCGGATGCTTTAGTCCAGGTCTGGGAGGAGATCCCTCAGGAGACCATCCGCCACCTCATCAGGAGCTTGCCCAGGCGTTGTAGGGAGGTCATACAAGCACGTGGAGGCCACACACACTACTGAGCCTCATTTTGACTTGTTTTAAGGACATTACATCAAAGTTGGATCAGCCTGTAGTGTGGTTTTCCACTTTAATTTTGAGTGTGACTCCAAATCCAGACCTCCATGGGTTGATAAATTGGATTTCCATTGATTATTTTTGTGTGATTTTGTTGTCAGCACATTCAACTATGTAAAGAAAAAAGTATTTAATAAGATTATTTCTTTCATTCAGATCTAGGATGTGTTGTTTAAGTGTTCCCTTTATTTTTTTGAGCAGTATATATATATATATATATATATATACACATACACACACACACACACACACACACACACATACATACACACACAAGCTCTGCAATAACATGGTTGGAGTAAAAACCTACCGGATGGTAGCTCTCCAGTAACAGTGTTGGAGAGCCCTGCCATAGACCATCAAATACACAGACCCAATAACAAGTCATATGAATTGATCTCCATGCTAGATACAGTTTGGTACGTCAGAGTGACAAACAGCCAAACCCATGATTAGAGGCAGCTAAGTACCAACTACCAAAAGGTGTGCGAAATTGTGAATTCTCTGGCATCTTTGCACATCCAGTTTAAATTTCGTACAACCGAGTTATGCATTTCTGAACCTGAAAGGGTAATCAAAAATCACTGTAGAAAATTGAAATTACAGTAAATTAACAGCAAAAAAGTTGCCCGTAAAGGTACTGTAAAACAATGGTTTACTGTAAATTAGAATTACATGTTGCTGTAGATATACTACAATAACAGCAATTTGGTGCATTTTTATAGTACCTGTACACCTTTCTAATTACAATATATTATTGTGCTTCTATTTTACAGTAATATGTATGACATTTACAGGATTTACTTGGAAACTCGAATTGCCGTCAACTTACTGTAATTTATTTGCCAGTATTTTTGCTGTAAAACTACAGTTCTGTTGTATGTGCTTTTACAGTAACATAAAATGTTGAGATTAAAATATGCCAATAGTACTGTAAACTTCTAAAACATTTGCATTACCAAAACAAGTAAACACAATACAAATATGTTGTTAAGCATGGTTTAATGTAAACAAACCAACAAAAAGTGACAAACACATTCAATAATCTCCCATAGTACAACTCCCCGTTGCTCGGTGGGAAACGCCAATAAACTAGAGCCAAATGGGCTGCATCACAAACCTACACCTTTCCCCTAGCGCCTATCAAAAAGTGTAAATCTGAAAATGATTCATCAGGACAGAATACAAATTGTTAATCTTAACAGTATTGATATGACTTCACTTCACAAAATCAAGGGTTTCCATTATAGCATTAGTTAGGATAGATGTAACCACTCCATCTACAAAACTGAGAAGCATCTTCCTTTACAAATTGAACAATTACGTTTAATGATATTCTAGCGTGTACGTGACATAAAAAATAATAATTTGTAACAAGGCTATTCTGCATTCAGCTACAAAGCCATTTTTTAAAAAAAGAATTTTTTACAACAAAAAAGGTTTCAAATGTATCAATCTTCAAAATAAATCAACGTCCTGAATAAGGAGCATGAATAACACTGTTCCTACACAGATAGTGACAGAATTACAGATAAGAAAGGCACTGGTGTACTGTACGTATCTTAGGTTTTGAAATAAAAATGTCCTTTCAGACACAGGTAACTCAAAAATCACATTGCCTCGCTTTGAGCTCCCAAAAATAAATAAAACATGAATCTGGTTTCCTACTAAGAGGGGTAGTACTCCTACTACTCAACAGAGTTCTGTGCAACATGTCTACCTGGCCTTATCTCAGGAGGCAAGTCATTGCCTTAACTCCCAGGTTTAAACACAGAGGTTGTAGTTTTGGGAAGGGTAATTTGACTTTTTAAATTATGTGAGATTATGGTTAGAAAAGATATTCAAGGATATGTTGTCCTATTCCCAGAGTTCCAATTATAGCCTTCTGAAAACTACATACTCAAGCTTTAATTGTAACGCCCTGGCCATAGAGAGGGGTTTTTGTTCTTTATTTTGGTTAGGCCAGGGTGTTACATTGGGTGGGCGTTCTATGTTCTTTTTCTATGTTTTTGTATTTCTTTGTTTTGGGCCGTGTGTGGCTCCCAATCAGGCACAGCTGAAGTTCGTTGTTGTTGATTGGGAGTAATTGTTTCTGTTAGTGTTTGCACCTGACAGGACTGTTGGCTGTCGGTTTTCTCTTTTCTTGTTTTTGTATAGTGTTCACGTTGTTCTATTAAATGATGAACACTAACTCCGCTGCACCTTGGTCTTCTCTCCAGTATGACAACCGTTACATTAATAAGGGTTACCTACTCAAATTGAGTAAATGCCAGACATTTCCAAACATCCAAAGTAGCATTACTTCCTCAACAATGTGTCAGTTTCAGTGCATACCGGATAATAAACAAACCAAACGTGCTTGAGCAGGTCACAATTGACTAAAATAAATGTAAATGTATGCCCAAGTGGAAGTAGCCTATAACGGTGACTAACTCCATTCCGTACAAATTTGTGAAACCGCAGCATTCAAAACGAGGCTGCAATGAAAACTAAATGGGACTGTAGCGACTGTGTTGGTATCAAAATCAAGGGTGTGAACTATGTTCCGACTCAGCGTTGATTGACATGGTAATGGCCTAATAGTATTCGAGAAAAGATTGTAAAAAACGGACCGCTCTGACATGTCACTACGTAACGTACGGCAAGCATTTGCAACTCATTTTGTGCCGTACAGCCTCTTTCCACCAGGAGTAGCCCTTCTCTAGCAGATTAAAAACACACTTGACCATATACACTTGTAAGAAAACGTCATTTTTCTTGATTTTCTTCGAAATGACGATTAATATCATTATGGCTAATATTAAACTAATATTTCATGAGTAGGTTGCTAATTGCAATGTTGTCATCAATAACACAAACAATGAATCAATCATTAATGAATTGCATAAGACTGATGTGCAGAATCTTAAAAATAATACCACTGTGCCAAACCTCTGATCGGCATTTACACAAGCAAACCTGCTGACAGAGCTTCTTTGTTCTTCTCACGTTTGCTGTGTTAACGTTTTGACATACCTTTGCTGTGCCAACCTATTCCCGAGTTGTGCTGTGTGTTAAATAACTGAAGTGTGAAATCTCATGTGTGCAATAACCGCACGTCCTAAATTCTCACGTGTGCCATCTATTAAACTGATTTGCACATGACATGCTCTAACCCAAAATTACCAAAATTAGATTCCTGCATGTCTATTTTTTCGGTTTTCTAAAAGACCAAAGTGCACAGTCTTTAAACATTACGTCACCAAACTGCTTTAGTTCTGAATTAGGGAAGGTTTTTGGACCTGAACAAACTGAACAAACTTGTTTGCCGAGGTGGGAGGCGTCAGGATGTTTGCCAGCCTCACTGAGGCAACTCCTGCAGCCACCAGGGGTGTGGTTGAGGTGACCTGCTTGCAGGTGGGACAGCACGCAGGGGATGGGTTTGATGTTGCTGGAATTGCGGTGTCCACTGCAGGAGGAGCTGCTAGGGTGGCTGCTGTGGGGGCTGCGGTGGGGGCCGCTGCGATCCTCACCATCTGGGTGTGGTCTTAGGCCTTCTGGTTCGGGGGGGAAATCCCGACCTTCCTGAACCCACTCTTGATGTTTTCCCTGCTCACCGCCTTGGGGTAGGCCTGGTACAACATGGCAGAGACCACATCCCCCCTGCACCAGGCTTAGGTGTGCCACGTTGGTGGTGAAAACCCACTTCAGGGGACAAAGACACTGATATCCATGATGGCAGCAACACCACCTCCACCATGTTCTCCCGGCAGAACCTGACCACGTCCCTGGATGCCATGCGTCTTGTGCTGATCCATTATGAGGAGAAGGGGCCTCTCAGCAAGGGGGAGACTCCATAAAGGGCGTCCTTGGGACCCTCCAGGGAGTAGGCAGTACAGGGGAGGCACTGAGGTTGTAGAAGATAAGAGGGGATACTCTCACACGCTGCATTCACGCAGTCATGCACAGTGATGTGCTCCCTGGTGGTGTTCTGTTGCTGATAAACATGCTTTCTGCCCTTCCGCACCGGCTCCCTTGGTCATGTCGCCAAACCCCGAATCGCAGTTAAAGCTGAGGTGGGGCTTTTTTTCCCCCCTCCAAACCCGTACTTATTGAAGATAGGCTCGTAGATATTGAAAAAGCCCCCCCGATTGCCTCGGGAGTTGTCCCATGCACCCTGGCCCGTTCCAAGGTGTCTGGGATCCTGCTGGAGTTGGTTACAACTGTTGTTAAGTATTTATTTTTTTATATTAATATTGTTTATTTAAATTGTATTCATTTATCAAGACATAATGGCAAATGCAAGTTAATTACTCATGAGTTCATCAATACAGTAGTTCATTCAATAGTACATTTTTTCACATCATTACTATCATGACTCTCGAAAGCCGTGACTGCCGCAGTTTACTCTTGAAGCTAGCGTTAGCATAGCCCTAAACCTCTCTTCAAATTCGACACAAACCTTCAAACAAGTATGTAATGAAACATTTGATAAAATCTTTATAGTGTTTTAAATATACATTTTAGAGAGAAGTTGGACAAATCAGGTGAAAAAAAGCTGTTTCTCCATATAACATCTCCCCCTTTCACTATCACTCAGTAGCCTTCACTCCCCCCGCCACCATTTTTAAAAAGACCCGGTGAAGCAGAGACAGCATGAAGGTCTCGTTGTTGATTTTGCTGGAAAGGGGAGAAATTGTGTTGTACATATTACAGTTGACCTAGAAGTATTACGTTTTTGGGGTGCTAAAATAAGGTCAAATGTACGGAACAGCGCGACGTACAAAAGTGCGTTAGACATGTAGATGAATTGTGTCTCTTCTTCTCCGCTAGCGTTCCGCTTTTGTTGCTGACGACCTCTGCTGTGGCGGTCTTCGAACCAGTGGATTTATTCCAGCAAAAATCTGTGAAAACAAAGAGCACATCCAGACAACGAGGATTATGTCCCGTGATGTCTTTAATAGTGTCTGAAGTGTGCTGCATTACCTCTGTACATTGTCCCCAGTTTAAATAACGGCTTCACATTACGTGTTTATGCTCTGACAAAGGAGCCTTTCAAACTTAAACATATCTTGATTCAATTAACCTGCCAAACCAAGCTGTAATACAAAATACCTCAGTTTAAAGGCCCCCAATGGAATTCTCCAAAGGAAGAGGCATCTTTTTGTTTACCTTTGGATGTGTGAAGCCTCCTCTTGGTACTGAAGATTGAAGGTATAGAATAAGGCAACAAACAAAAAAAAGCAGCCAGCTCTGCCACAAAGTTGGAGTGGACCGACATCACAACCTCCACACTACCAGGGCTGATCTCAGGAGGTCTGTCATTACCATCACTCCCAAGCAATTTAAATTGGCTGATGCATCGGTTCAATTCCAAATATGTAAAACATGTCTCTTGATTGATTAAATGAACAGTGCAAGGTCAGTGCAAGGTCAAAAGAGACAATGCCCTGGAAGAGTTCATGACCAAGGCAAGGTGGCAGTCCAGGCTGGCAGACATGGAAATACCTAAAGCTCATTAAATAGACAATTCATTTTGACATCCCATGTCTTTGTCATTAGCTTCTATGTACTGTGCAAGTTCTTTATAGGACTGGGTTCAAGTTCTTGTTTAACTAGATTTGTGGATTTGACTCAAAGATTGCACTCTCAATGTCACAATAGACAAAAATATGCAATCCGGCAAAACATTTCCACAAAGCCACCCCCAATACTTTTATTTGTTTTTACCTTTATTTAACTAGGCAAGTCAGTTAAGAACAAATTCTTATTTACAATGACGGCCTCTGGGGAACAGTGGGTTAACTGACTTGTTCAGGGGCAGAACGACAGATTTTTACCTTGTCAGCTCAGGGGATTCGATCCAGCAACCTTTCGGTTACTGGCCCAATGCTCTAACCACTAGGTTACCTGCCGCCCCTTTATCTCCAGCTATGGCACATAAATCACCTCTCAAAACACATCAATCTGCTAAAACAATACCATCATCTAGCTCCTTAAGATCTCTTAGCAACAGGTTAAAAACGCATTCCTGTCCAAAATTGTTAAAATCTTGCTCTCTGCACAGGACTAGTTGCATGTGACCTGTTCTAATGTCACCTGAAGTAAGATAAGCACAAAGTACTTGCTTTCTCTTTTTTCCCCCTGATCCCAAAGGATTTACAACCTCTAATGCATCTGGATATAGTATTAAGGCTAAAGATGATGCTTCTGTTTTAAATAGAGCATTGTCTGGCAATATTCTGTCGATCCCAAATATCTTGAAAGATTTCCTTATCAGAAATGTGAGCGTGTGCTTTCTCATACCGTGTCTTGAATGTCTCTGACTCAGAAAAGGGCACCAAGTGCTTTATCTATAGGGACATACTGGACAAAGCACTCTTTCCCAGATGACGTATTGCCTAAATACAAGGGCACAGGTTCAACAAAATTGAAAGTGTTTTTAAAAAATGGGTCTTCCCCGAAAGCTGATCTGTTCGTAAAGAAACCATTAGAGGCCTTGAGAAGATCTTCATTTTGGAGCTCTTCAAATGGACGTCATTCTCAGGAATACCAAGTACACACAACTGCTCCTTGAGCTTTGAAAGAAGATGTCATTGACATAAATATCTTGAAATTCTTCAGTAATAGACAGACAGAGACAGGTAACAAGAACTTTGCCTGAAGCTTTAAATAAAACAGTAACATTATTATTTTTTGTTGAAAAGAGAGCTTCATCAACACTGTCCAAGGGGCCGCCTGCCTCTCTAGGTCCTCGGAAAAGTAATTCTCTGTAGACACACCAGGGGTCTCAGTAACATTTGCAGTTTGTGTTTCCAACACTGTCTCATATGCATGTTTGATGGAGCTGTTTTTGTGTGTTCTGGATATATGAGACGCAAATGTAGAATTTAACAGCATGTTTTTTTCCCCACATCTCATAAAAGAGCAACTCATTTCTCTGCCCTGTTGCAAATGATCATTCAAAATGAGAAATACATTCAGTCAAATGTAAACATCTGAACTGACAAATGTCTATTGGGCAAATCAAAATGTCTGCTGGTTGAAATGGAGCACTTTTCAAAGACCTTTGATTCTTTACAATAGGCTATGTGATTCTGTAGGCTATTTTACGTTGGGAGCCGTAACCTAGTGAGAAATCGTCTTCTCATTGTATGGCTAATGAATGTAAAATATGATTTAACCCACCTGATGGCTGCTTCAGTGTAGAGGTCTTGTACAATTATTCACCCAAAAAGACCACACAATCCCATCATCCAATGGGCCTAAGACTAACCGTTATTAGCTGTAAATCACCATGCCTGGATTTTGATTGCGTAACATTCACTGTAATCGTTCGGCGACCCAAGATGCATTGCAGTCTACAACATATTGTTAATGGACAAAACAGGGAATTAATGTGCGTTTTCACTGTAAAACCTACAGTAATTTGTTTCAGTGCAGTCAATAACACCATTTCCATTGATCAACTACAGTTTCTCATTTCACTGCATCCTGAAAAATAAAAATAAATCTCCCAGCACACTCTTGAAGCTTCCAACTTAAATATTTGTGGTAAACTGAATCAAGTGGTTAGAGCGTTGGGCCAGTAACCGAAAAGTCGCTGGATCGAATCCCCGAGCTGACAAGGTAAAAATATGTCGTTCTGCCCCTGAACAAGGCAGTTAACCCACTGTTCCTAGGCTGTCAGTGTAAATAAGAATGTTCTTAACTGAGTTGTCTAGTTAAATAAAAAAAATATATATTTTAGAAAATATACATGGTCAAGGCCAGAGTTTTTCCACTCCAGTCCTCGACTACCCCAACAGTACACATTTTTATTGTAGCCCCTGACAAGCACACCTGATACAACTTGTCAACTAATCATCAAGTCCCGAATGAGTTGAACTGGTCCGGGGCTACAACAAAAAATGTGTACTGTTGGGGGTATTTGAGGAGACAAAGAAGTAGGCGAATGCGGGCCTAACTCACAACGCTCACCAGTTTAAGAACCCTAAAAAGGTTTGTGCAGCCTGAGGCTGTTGTTAAAAACTAAAGTTAGAGCAGCTTGTACAGGTCACGGATCTCAGCCTGCAGGACTTGACTGACGGATCTCAGCCTGCAGGACTTGACTGACAGATCTCAGCCTGCAGGACTTGACTGACGGATCTCAGCCTGCAGGACTTGACTGACGGATCTCAGCCTGCAGGACTTGACTGACGGATCTCAGCCTGCAGGACTTGACTGACGGATCTCAGCCTACAGGACTTGACTGCCAAGCAACTTGAGCGGTTTCTCATTATCCTGCAACACACGTTTTAAATATGTACCTAGCTAGCTAGATTTACATTTTAGTCATTTAGCAGACGCTCTTATCCAGAGCGACTTACAGTAGTGAATACATACATTTTCTTTTTTTTTGGTACTGGCCCCCCGGTGGGAATCGAACCCACAACCCTGGTGTTGCACACACCATGCTGGCGTTGCAAACACCATGCTCTACCAACTGAGCCACAGGGAAGGATACAATGCAGTTACAAACGCATAAAAAAAAATGATAATAACACCGCACATTGGTGATGTAAATTGTGTTTTTGTCTAGTTAGCTGGTTCGTTAGCCTAACTTGTACAGAGCATGTTGCTCTGGCATCAATCAGTTTGAACACTTACTTCGTCCCACGTGTAGCTTGCAGTAGTGTGCACCAAGGCTTGTTTTCGTTAGCAAACGTAACTGGCTCTTATTGTACAGCGATAGTACGCTCCAAATAGTGTATGTGCACTATTGAATAATAACATACCTGTTGAGTTACTGAATGGTATACGGACAGTTGAAACTGCACTTGGAAAGGGACTTTATGCCACGGTTCTCCAGCTGTAGTTCCTTTTCAACACAAACCAAGAGAGTAAAAGCCAGCCAGTTAGAATCAAGGTTATATACTTATTATTCTTCGGTGGGGCTTATTGGCGGTTGGCATCCAACGTTATGGTGCATTATCGCCACATACTGTACTGGAGTGTGGGCCAGAGACAGGAAGAAACTAAATCCTACCTGCCAGCCCTGTTGATCTTTAAAAAAGATAAAATATCTGAGACTATATCTAATGGCGTTCTACTCAATATAATCTTTAAACTAATTGTATCCTGTATCCCCTTCTCCCTCATACTAGATCTCAGCCTCTCTTTTTCCCTCCAATAATGTCCACACTGTATCACACTGTCTCTGTTTCCTGGCAATAATTACATTTTCCTGTTGGAAGCATTCCCTCATTATCACATATAAGGTCTTATTCAACTGGCTGTGTCCCACCCTTAATCTTGTAAATATAGCCTTCTCTCTTCTGTCCCTTCCTGTCGTTCTCCCCTCCCCAACTTTCATCTATACATTAAATAAATGCCTGCCCTTATTATCTCTATTCCACTGCTCCTGCCATTTCTCCACCATCATTGTCCATATCATGTTTTTGTTTTTGTTTACCTCTGCCTTGCTCATTGAAACTACCACATCAACATCCCCACTACTTAGTGCTTGTTTATCCAGTACATCAACATCCCCACTACTAAGTGCTTGTTTATCCAGTACATCAACATCCCCACTACTAAGTGCTTGTTTATCCAGTACATCAACATCCCCACTACTAAGTGCTTGTTTATCCAGTACATCAACATCCCCACTACTTAGTGCTTGTTTAGCCAGTACATCAACATCCCCACTACTAAGTGCTTGTTTATCCAGTACATCAACATCCCCACTACTAAGCACTTGTTTATCCAGTACATCAACATCCCCACTACTAAGCGCATGTTTATCCAGTACATCAACATCCCCACTACTTAGTGCTTGTTTATCCAGTAAATCAACATCCCCACTACTAAGTGCTTGTTTATCCAGTACAGCAACATCCCCACTACTAAGTGCTTGTTTATCCAGTACATCAACATCCCCACTACTAAGTGCTTATTTAGCCAGTACATCAACATCCCCACTACTAAGTGCTTGTTTATCCAGTACATCAACATCCCCACTACTTAGTGCTTGTTTATCCAATACATCAACATCCCCACTACTTAGTGCTTGTTTATCCAGTACATCAACATCCCCACTACTTAGTGCTTGTTTATCCAGTACATCAACTCCCTCGTTCCCCTCCACTCCCACATGAGCTGGGACCCATGTAAATCTTCTCTGTATACCCATCTGTCTAATCCTGCCATGGGTTTGTAGCACCTCATAACGCAGGTCTCGTCTGCTACGTGATATAAAGGACTGGAGACTCCTTAACTGCACATGAATCAGAGCAAATAACTTAACTTCCTCCACCCACTGCAAGGCCAACAGTATAGTCATCAGCTCCGCCGTATATACAGCCAGATTATCTGTAATACGTTTCCTGACTTCCTCCACCCACTGCAAGGCCAACAGTATAGTCATCAGCTCCGCCGTATATACAGCCAGATTATCTGTAATACGTTTCCTGACTTCCTCCACCCACTGCTAGGCCAACAGTATGTCCATCAGCTCTGCCGTATATACAGCCAGATGATCTGTAATATGCTTCCTGACTTCCACCCCACATTCCTGCACTACAAATGCTGACCCAGTAAATCCTGTCCTTGGATCTTTTGAACCATCTGTGTATATGGCCACAACATCCTGATACACACAGTATCCAGACTTCTCTTAAACCAATCAGATGGATCAACACCCTCCCTATCTTTCTGTAGTCTCTCCAATCAGATGGATCCCTGTCTTTCTTTAGTCTCTCCAACACTTCTAGATGAACTACTGGAGGTGGGAGTAGCCATGGTGGATTTACAGGAATAGCTACCGTTGGACTAAACTCCCTTCCATACAGTCCCATCTCCTTCGCCTGGGTATTACCCACCCACCCAAAGCTCATGTTCTGTCTTCGCTCATGTTCCAAGCATGCCTGTAAAATTCCCTTTGCAGGATGAGGCACCCCATGTCTCTGGAGGTTGACCCAATAATTAATTGCCAGTTGCTGTCTCGTAATCTGCGATGCCTATTCCTCAATCTCCACCTGTAGTTCAGCCACTGGGGACGTCCGAAACTCCCCACTACATATTCTGAGTTCTATGACATCTAGCCTTTCCAATGAGGTCCGGGTTGCCGAACCATACGCTATACTGCCATAGTCTACTATAGATCGGATCAATGCAACATACATGGTCCTGAATGAGAAACACCCAGCCCCCCCACTCCTTCCCCGTCAGACAGCGCATCACATTTAGCACCATCTTACACTTTCCCACCGCTCTCTCAATGTGTTCTGCCCAGGTCAGTCTAGTGTCAAAGTACACCCCAAGGAACCTGAAGGGCCCCACCCTCTCCAAGTTTCTCCCATATAACCTCAAGCATACCTCATCTCCCACCTTACCCCTGGTAAAGAACATTGTCTAAATTCTCTACAGAGAACCTGAATTCCAACATTAATGCCTACCACTCTACCTCATCAATAGCTTCCTGACTACGTAAGGCACATTTCTTCCTCTCTTCCATAATGCCCCATCATCTGCAAATAACGACCTCCCAATATCTGGCTGTACCTAAGAGTAAACATCCTTTATCATGATTGAAAACAAGAAAGGAGTAATCACGCTCCCCTGTGGTGTACCATTATCCACCGTGTAGCTGCCTGAGAGAGACTTCCCCACCCTCACCTGCATAGACCTTCCAAACAGTAAATCCTTTATCCAATTGTACATTCATCCTCCTACCCCCATAATATCAAGCTTGATTAACAACCCCTCCTTCCACATCATATGCCTTCTCCACATCAAACAATACAGCTACAACAGTCTCCTTGTTCACCTGAGCCTTCCTGACCTCAGTACTCTAACAGAGTACTGGGTCCATAGTTCCCCTTCCTGACCTCTGCTTCAAAGCAGAGCACTGGGTCCATAGTTCCCATTCCTGACCTCTGCTTCTAACAGAGCACTGGGTCCATAGTTCCCTTTCCTGACCTCTGCTTCTAACAGAGCACTGGGTCCATAGTTCCCCTTCCTGACCTCTGCTTCTAACAGAGCACTGGGTTCATAGTTCCCCTTCCTGACCTCTGCTTCTAACAGAGTACTGGGTCCATAGTTCCCCTTCCTGACCTCTGCTTCTAACAGAGCACTGGGTCCATAGTTCCCCTCCCCTTCCTGAATCTGCTCTGATGTGGTGCTACTAACCCGCTGCGCTCCAGGAAGTTAGTTAGCCTCTCCCTTATCATGCGCACCATAATCTTACATCCATGTGAAGTTAAGGCTATTGGCCGACAGCTTGTTGTCCTTCGTTGGGTCTTTCCCTGGCTTCCGGATTGGTCCCACACTCCCACTAGTTTCCCCTCCTCCCACACTCTGCTGTACAACACCAACACCTTATCCAGTGCCTCATCACTAAGATGGGCCAACATAACATAGCACACCTCATCTTTCCCAGGTGAAGTTAACCCAGCCTTACCTATTGACCTTTTCATCTCTGCCATGGTAAATGGTGCATTGGACTCCTTTTCAGTACTCTACATGCCCTGTTCCTACTCCTCACCATTGCCTCACACTCCTCCATCCACTGTGGGACTGCTTTCCTCCTCCTCCTCTCTGAACTCTTAGCTATCTCCTCAGTAGCAGCCCCCCACTAACGCTGTTCTCAGCCAGTTATTCATCCTATCCACATCCCCTCTCATATCCAGCCATGCCATCACCTGCTCACTTAACTCCTGAAACTGATCCCACTTTGCCATTTCGAACTCCCACGTGTCCACTCCATCCACTGAAACCTCCTCCTGCCTCCGGCCTACTGTGCATACTATGGGGTAATGATCACTCCCTATTGTCGACTCCTCCCATACCTCCCACTCACAGATTCCTGCCATCGCACTAGATACCAGAGTAAGGTCCAATACAGACTCTTTCCCTGTAACTATATCGATCCTGGTCCCTCGGCCATCATTCAGGCACACCAGATCTTTCATTTCTATCAGATTTTCCATCACTTGGCCATTTCCATCCCATGCATTAATCCCCACCCCAGAGCGTGTTGTGTGCATTAATCCCCACACCACAGTACCTTAGTTCTATCCTGGCCCTCCACACCTTCTAGGTCTAATTTCTGACCAAGGAAATATAAAATGTCGTCACCCGGCTTTAAAGGTACAGCAGCACCACAGACAGAAGTGGTAAGCCAGAAACGTCACACGTCCGTTTAGAACGTTTTCTCACCACCAAATGTTAGTGATTTTCAATGAAACATACCCAAAACAATTTAGTCCAATCAAAGTAAGCTAAATATGATGTGGCCATGGTTCTGATTTCTGTGTGTGTGTGTGTGTTCGTGCAAGCAGAAAACACGTTGACTCACCCTACTTGTAGACAAACGCCAATGTCATCCTCCTCTCTTTCATGTTGCTGAAACAGTCTTTCACTCTGTCATTCAGTACACGCTTTTAGTTTTTGTTGTCCCTGGCTACCTGGCTAAAATGCTTGCTCGCTGGCCTAACCTCCATTCATGGGCTACGTTAGCTAGTTAACATTAGCCTTCTACATTTATTGAACTTCCATTCTCTCAGGCCAGAGGCACAACAATGTATGAATTAATGGCGGGATCAGAATCGCCATTATAATCATTGGCCAGTACAGAGAATTACGTAAAACCACAAGTCCAAATCCCTATCTCCATCCATGGCAAATTTAGGAAAGAGACAATTTTAGCTAGCTGGCTAGCTAGCCACCGGTGGTCGATGGGATTTGACACTTTCACAGTTGTATTCGGCGCAATGTGACAAATACAACCTGATTTGATTTTGTACACTGATATTTGGGGAAGTTTGGCTTCCCTGAATACACGTCAAGAAGAATGCACTGCTCCGTTTCAGAGAAGCAACCAGCAGGCTGTATTATTCATTGCAAATCTATGTCAATACCTTTAGCCCCAAATAAAATAAATAAATATAAAAATACATATTTATTCTACATTATAAGCACAACACATTCATAATATAAACTGATGCATGATAACACACTACGGAATGTGTGGAGCAACAACAACTTTAGAATCAAGAATCAGCTTCATGTTCCAGAATCCATGATAAGACTTTTGAGTTGACTTCATTCAGGACAGACTCCTCTGCCCTTCCCTTCATTGTAAGCCCATGGTTGCCTCCTTCAATCCAGTGAACAGTCGTTGGACACTTCATCTCTTTAACAACATCCTCCAGAAGGATCTGGACACATGGAGGAAATTATTATTGCAGAAAAACAAATGAATAAAATATCACACCGAATCTGTGCATGTTGTAAACATGGTTAACGGTTTCTGTCTGAACACAGCACTCCGATCTGCTGTCCTTTATGCAAGGTCCAAAAGACGCCCAACGCCATTCTCACCTTCTCACACATATTGTCTGCAGTGCCAGACAGAAACAATACAGGCACCTCCTTAGGCAGACCCCTGAGGTCCTCACTCCGCTGCCGATGGGTGTGGGTCTGTCCTGGAGGGTGTAGGGGGAAGGACAGACAGACTAGGCCAGCTACTGCATCCTCTGGTCTACCACTGAGCTGCCTGGCCAGGGCAGAAGCAGCTCGAGCCCCCATAGAACGGCCTACAGTGGAGGGTACACAGTGAGTAGCCTTCACCATGTCAACATGATGTGTATTCAGCTGAATCTTCATACTGTAGCCTATAATAATTGATCTGTCTTGAAATTGACTGCTAGAGAATAAGTCAAAACTAATGACATCAGTAACCACTAATATTCAGATAAGTATACCGGTAGATAAATCCCTGCCTGGTGAAAAGGAGGGCCACTGGACCAGGGGTACTGGAGACCAGAGGTACAGTAAACCAGGGGTACAGTAGACAAGGGGTAAAGTAGACCAGGGGTACAGTAGACCAGGGGTACAGTAGACCAGGGGTCAGAGGTACAGTAGACCAGGGGTCAGAGATACAGAAGACCAGGGGTACAGCAGACCAGGGGTACAGCAGACCAGGGGTACAGCAGACCAGGGGTCAGAGATACAGTAGACCTGGGGTACAGTAGACCAGGGGTCAGAGATACAGTAGACCAGGGGTACAGTAGACCAGGGTTCAGATGTACAGCAGACCAGGGGTACAGTAGACCAGGAGTACAGTAGACCAGGGGTACAGAAGACCAGGGGTCAGAGATACAGTAGACCAGGGGTCAGAGATACAGTAGACCAGGGGTACAATAGACCAGGGGTCAGAGGTACAGTAGACCAGGGGTCAGAGGTACAGTAGACCAGGGGTCAGAGGTACAGTAGACCAGGGGTCAGAGGTACAGTAGACCAGGGGTACAGTAGACCAGGGGTCAGGGGTACAGTAGACCAGGGGTACAGTAGACCAGGGGTACAGTAGACCAGGAGTACAGTAGACCAGGAGTCAGGGGTACATTAGACCAGGGGTACAGTAGACCAGGGGTACAGTAGACCAGGGGTCAGGGGTACAGTAGACCAGGGGTCAGGGGTACAGTAGACCAGGGGTACAGTAGACCAGGGGTCAGAGGTACAGTGGACCTAGAGAGCTATGTGCAATTACACATTGAAAAAATATCTTCCAGAATGATGTGGTTAAATTGGTTTATTGTCATGTGACAGCCTTCTCACATGGCTTATAAGTGGGAAATACATAAGGCCAATTGAGGTTTCATTTAGGTAAAACAGTGGTTTGCTTACTTACCAACAAAGAATACTTGTCTTATTGTGAATTTCTTAAGATATTTCAAGTGTTCCTGCAAAATAAAACATGATATTTCCATAAATGGCAGACAAACTCTAGCGTTATTCTTAACTATGAAGAAATGCACAAATCTGGATTTCACCAATAATTCTTACCCAAACACTATTGTAAGCCTTCACTCTGTAAACCAGGTTTAATCCTTTACATGTGAAGCGAAGACATAGCAGCCCATTCGACGCAAGTACATGAGCAAGAGAAACCAAATGCTTTAAGTTCATGTCCCCTCCAGCCCCGTGTGTCAAGATGACAGCAGTCTGCACTGCACTTGCGTTAGCAGGGACGCTCAACACAACTCTCACAGCAACGATTTGTTTTTTCCCAAAAATTATGTTCAAGCGGTCCTGTAAAGTCATTATTGAGTTAGTGAGTCAGTTATGCCTGGCCATGTATTCTATCAAATACTTACATAAACATTTTACCTCTTGAAACGTTCCCATGTCGTCAGGCCTTTCTTTTGACTTGTTGTTGTTCTTCTTCTTCGTTTAACGGCGGTTGGGATCCAATAAATGTTGAATTACCGCCACCTACAAGACTGGAGTACAACTCCCCTACCTTCTAACACTACACCTACACCTACAATAAATACATAACCAACTACCCTACCTTCTAACACTACACCTACAATAAATACATAACCAACTCCCCTACCTTCTAACACTACACCTACACCTACAATAAATACATAACCAACTACCCTACCTTCTAACACTACACCTACAATAAATACATAACCAACTACCCTACCATCTAACACTACACCTACAATAAATACATAACCAACTACCCTACCTTCTAACACTACACCTGCAATAAATACATAACCAACTACCCTGCCATCTAACACTACACCTACAATAAATACATAACCAACTACCCTACCTTCTAACACTACACCTGCAATAAATACATAACCAACTACCCTGCCATCTAACACTACACCTACAATAAATAAATAACCAACTACCCTGCCATCTAACACTACACCTACAATAAATACATAACCAACTACCCTACCTTCTAACACTACACCTACAATAAATACATAACCAACTACCCTACCATCTAACACTACACCTACAATAAATACATAACCAACTACCATCTAACACTACACCTACAATAAATAAATAAGTAAATAAATACATAACCAACTACCCTACCATCTAACACTACACCTACAATAAATAAATAAATAACCAACTACCCTACCATCTAACACTACACCTACAATAAATACATAACCAACTACCCTACCAACTAACACTACACCTGCAATAAATACATAACCAACTACCCTACCATCTAACACTACACCTACAATAAATACATAACCAACTACCCTACCAACTAACACTACACCTACAATAAATAAATAAATAACCAACTACCCTACCAACTAACACTACACCTACAATAAATACATAACCAACTACCATCTAACACTACACCTACAATAAATACATAACCATCTAACACTACACCTACAATAAATAAATAACCAACTACCCTACCAACTAACACTACACCTACAATAAATACATAACCATCTAACACTACACCTACAATAAATAAATAAATAAATAACCAACTACCCTACCATCTAACACTACACCTACAATAAATACATAACCAACTACCCTACCAACTAACACTACACCTACAATAAATACATAACCAACTACCCTACCAACTAACACTACACCTACAATAAATACATAACCAACTACCCTACCAACTAACACTACACCTACAATAAATACATAACCAACTACCCTACCAACTAACACTACACCTACAATAAATACATAACCAACTACCCTACCTTCTAACACTACACCTACAATAAATACATAACCAACTACCCTACCTTCTAACACTACACCTACACCTACAATAAATACATAACCAACTACCCTACCAACTAACACTACACCTACAATAAATACATAACCAACTACCCTACCAACTAACACTACACCTACAATAAATACATAACCAACTACCCTACCATCTAACACTACACCTACAATAAATACATAACCAACTACCCTACCATCTAACACTACACCTACAATAAATACATAACCAACTACCATCTAACACTACACCTACAATAAATAAATAAGTAAATAAATACATAACCAACTACCCTACCATCTAACACTACACCTTCAATAAATACATAACCAACTACCCTACCTTCTAACACTACACCTACAATAAATAAATAAATAACCAACTACCCTACCATCTAACACTACACCTACAATAAATACATAACCAACTACCATCTAACACTACACCTACAATAAATACATAACCAACTACCATCTAACACTACACCTACAATAAATAAATAACCAACTACCCTACCATCTAACACTACACCTACAATAAATACATAACCAACTACCCTACCTTCTAACACTACACCTGCAATAAATACATAACCAACTACCCTGCCATCTAACACTACACCTACAATAAATACATAACCAACTACCCTACCATCTAACACTACACCTACAATAAATAAATAACCAACTACCCTACCATCTAACACTACACCTACAATAAATACATAACCAACTACCCTACCTTCTAACACTACACCTGCAATAAATACATAACCAACTACCCTGCCATCTAACACTACACCTACAATAAATACATAACCAACTACCCTACCATCTAACACTACACCTACAATAAATACATAACCAACTACCCTACCATCTAACACTACACCTACAATAAATACATAACCATCTAACACTACACCTACAATAAATAAATAAATAAATAACCAACTACCCTACCATCTAACACTACACCTACAATAAATAAATAAATAAATAAATAACCAACTACCCTACCATCTAACACTACACCTACAATAAATACATAACACTTTCTACCATTCTTCTTTAACAAACCATCTCCCTTTTTTCCGCCATTTGTAACTGCCTCAAACTCACCCTCTTCCTCCTTCTCTCTCTCTCCTAGACCTCCTTTGCCTCTCTATTTCCCTCCATTCCTCCTCCATATTCCAAGTATAAGTCTCCTTATGATAATTCTGCACTTTTACTGACATACATCTTGTTCTTGCCTTCCCAAGGGACGCCATTTAACCGGCTCTCACAATCTCCGTACAATCAGCACGAACCCCTCGGGAATGTAGCGCTCAACAGCACATCCCATTTATAAAGCAGCTGCTTTGTCGTAATGTTCTGTTTTATCAATAGCTCCCGTGACGCTTTTCCATTTCAAACAAGCGCGCTCTTCCAACCACCATCCACCACTTCCTTCTGATTGCGCATGACCATGAACAAATAGTGAGAAGGTGTAATCGCTATTTAGTTTTGTTTATCGTCTCATCTTCTTCTAATGTCATTGACTTTCAACTTCACTGTAAACTTTTCATGAGACGCCATCTAGTGTACCAGGAGTCATAATCTAACATTGATAATTTGGGAGACATGATTTGACTGTCGTGTTTGTAAACTCAAAGTCTACAGGCTAATGTATATTATGATTTAAATACACATTATGAATTTGTTTTAGCTCCCTGAGCAAAAACCTTCTCAAAAGGTTCATTAAGCCATTCATACAGCAAATCTATAGGGCTATAACACGGAAGTCTAACGTGGAAAATAGTGTCATGTTGTTATCATAAAATCAACTAAAATCCTAGTTTTTGTCCTAACATGTTTATTTACTTATTAGTGACCATTTAAAAATGTAAATAATAGCTTATATTGTGTATAATTCAAACCAGTGATCTATGGTGTGTGCATATTGAGACAGAAAACAACACGACTGGTGTTAACGTACAAACAATGAAAACATTCGTTATAAAAATTGTGTAAACAATGAATCATGTATCGTTAGGGGTGAAAACCCCACAATTCACACGTTGGTAATTCTTTTACAACACAGGAAAAACAGATAAAACATGTTTATAATTGAACAGTGGACTAATTATAATGCATCCTTTGCTTGTAAAGCAAATGGGGGAAAAAAAGATATGTTGAACTTTAAATGTAGGTCAGGCTTGATGTTAGTTTCATAAAAGTCATACTTTTGTCAATATAAAGTGTTATAAAAAAAATCTGATAAAGCCATAAAGCTTTTCTTATTCAACACAATATAACTTTGACCAGGTCGCAGTTGTAAATGAGAACTTGTTCTCAACTGGCCTACCTGGTTAAATAAAGGTGAAATAAAATTTAAATAAACAATACATGTGTTTCCACTGAATCTTTTATCCCTCTGCATGTATTTTACAAAAAAAGATACTTCAAAAGATTGCTAGAAGTAGTGTGTTATTTGCAACATAAAATGAATAAAACCATTTTTATTATAAGTTTACTTTACAAACAATTCAATGAAAGCATGGTAAAATGACTGCTGTGAAAACACATTCAACATGTTACAGTAAAATATCCCATTAGGTTACAATTCAAACATTTTTGCGGCTCTTAGGCTAGGCGGGACGAATTCGTCCCACCTACGTAACAGCCACTGCCAGCCTGTGGCGCGATTTTCAAAACCTTAAAAATCCTATTACTTCAATTTCTCAAACATATGACTATTTTACAGCCATTTAAAGACAAGACTCTCGTTAATCTAACCACACTGTCCAATTTCAAAAAGGCTTTACAACGAAAGCAAAACATTAGATTATGTCAGCAGAGTACCAAGCCAGAAATAATCAGACACCCATTTTTCAAGCCAGCATATAATGTCACCAAAACCCAGAAGACAGCTAAATGCAGCACTCACCTTTGATGATCTTCATCAGATGACAACCCTAGGACATTATGTTATACAATACATGCATGTTTTGTTCAATCAAGTTCATATTTATATCAAAAACCAGCTTTTTACATTAGCATGTGACGTTCAGAACTAGCATACCCCCCGCAAACTTCCGGGGAATTCGCTAACATTTTACTAAATTACTCACGATAAACGTTCACAAAAAGCATAACAATTATTTTAAGAATTATAGATACAGACCTCCTCTATGCACTCGATATGTCCGATTTTAAAATAGCTTTTTGGTGAAAGCACATTTTGCAATATTCTAAGTACATAGCCCAGGCATCACGGGCTCGCTATTTAGACACCCGGCAAGTTTAGCACTCACCATAATCATATTTACTATTGTAAAAGTTTGATTACCTTTTGTTGTCTTCGTCAGAATACACACCCAGGACTGCTACTTCAATAACAAATGTTGGTTTGGTCCAAAATAATCCATCGTTATATCCGAATAGCGGCGTTTTGTTCGTGCGTTCCAGACACTATCCGAAATAGTAAAGAAGTGTCACGCGCATGGCGCAATTCGTGGTTATGGTTGGTTATGTAGGCTACCCATCACTTTCTACTATATATTATAATAGGATTTAACTATGTATGTCTTTACATTAACCTGTTGGGGGTAGGGGGCAGTATTTACACGGCCGGATAAAAAACGTACCCGATTTAATCTGGTTATTACTACTGCCCAGAAACTAGAATATGCATATAATTATTGGCTTTGGATAGAAAACACCCTAAAGTTTGTAAAACTGTTTGAATGGTGTCTGTGAGTATAACAGAACTCATATGGCAGGCAAAAACCTGAGAAGATTCCTTACAGGAAGTGCCCTCTCTGGCCTTCTACACTCTCTTTATTGAAAACTGAGGATCTCTGCTGTAACGTGACACTTCCTATGGCTCCCATAGGCTCTCAGAAGGCGGCAGAACGGGGAATGATGACTTTGCAGGCCATGGCTGAAAAACAGTAGCGCATTTGGATAGTGGTCGATCAGAGAACAATGAGACTGGGGGCGCGTGCACGAGCCGACACCATGTTTTAATTTTTTCGTCTTTGAACGAAAACAGGGTTTCCCGGTCGGAATATTATCGCTTTTTTACGAGAAAAATCGCATAAAAATTGATTTTAAACAGCGGTTGACATGCTTCAAAGTACGGTAATGGAATATTTAGAATTTTTTTGTCACGAAACGCGTCGGGCGCGTCACAATTCGTCACCCTTTGGATAGTGTCTTGAACGCACGAAACAAAACAGAGGATATTTGAACATAACTATGGATTATTTTGAACCAAACCAACATTTGTTATTGAAGTAGAAGTCCTGGGAGTGCATTCTGACAAAGAACAGCAAAGGTAATCCAATTTTTCTTATAGTAAATCTGAGTTTGGTGAGGGCCAAACTTGGTGGGTGTCAAAATAGCTAGCCCGTGATGGCGAGCTATCTACTCAGAATATTGCAAAATGTGCTTTCACCAAAAAGCTATTTTAAAATCGGACATAGCGATTGCATAAAGGAGTTCTGTATCTATAATTCTTAAAATAATTGTTATGTTTTTTGTGAACGTTTATCGTGAGTAATTTAGTAAATTCACCAGAAGTTTGCGGTGGGTATGCTAGTTCTGAACGTAACATGCTAATGTAAAAAGCTGGTTTTTGATATAAATATGAACTTGATTGAACAAAACATGCATGTATTGTATAACATAATGTCCTAGGAGTGTCATCTGATGAAGATCATCAAAGGTTAGTGCTGCATTTAGCTGTGGTTTGGGTTTATGTGACATTACATGCTAGCTTGAAAAATGGGTGTCTGATTATTTCTGGCTGGGTACTCTGCTGACATAATCTAATGTTTTGCTTTCGTTGTAAAGCCTTTTTGAAATCGGACAGTGTGGTTAGATTAACGAGAGTCTTGTCTTTAAAATGGTGTAAAATAGTCATATGTTTGAGAAATTGAAGTAATAGCATTTCTAAGGTATTTGAATATCGCGCCACGGGATTCCACTGGCTGTTGAGTAGGTGGGACGATTTCGTCCCACATACCCTAGAGAGGTTAACTCACTGTTCTTCGGGTGCAGTAGATGTGGATGTTACAGTGAGGGAAAAAAGTATTTGATCCCCTGCTGATTTTGTACGTTATTATCATTCTATCATTTTAATGGTAGGTTTATTTGAACAGTGAGAGACAGAATAACCACAAAAAATCCAGAAAAACGCATGTCAAAAATGTTATAAATTGATTTGCATTTTAATGAGAGAAATAAGTATTTGACCCTCTCTCAATCAGAAAGATTTCTGGCTCCCAGGTGTCTTTTATACAGGTAACGAGCTGAGATTAGGAGCACACTCTTAAAGGGAGTGCAGCTAATCTCAGTTTGTTACCTGTATAAAAGACACCTGTCCACAGAAGCAATCAATCAATCAGATTCCAAACTCTCCACCATCGCCAAGACCAAAGAGCTCTCCAAGGATGTCAGGGACAAGATTGTAGACCTATATAAGGCTGGAATGGGCTACAAGACCATCGCCAAGCAGCTTGGTGAGAAGGTGACAACAGTTGGTGCGATTGTTCGCAAATGGAAGAAACACAAAAGAACTGTCAATCTCCCTCGGCCTGGGGCTCCATGCAAGATCTCACCTTGTGGAGTTGCAATGATCATGAGATCAGTGAGGAATCAGCCCCGAACTACACGGGAGGATCTTGTCAATGATCTCAAGGCAGCTGGGACCATAGTCACCAAGAAAACAATTGGTAACACACTATGCCGTGAAGGACTGAAATCCTGCAGCGCCCGCAAGGTCCCCCTGCTCAAGAAAGCACATATACATGCCCATCTGAAGTTTGCCAATGAACATCTGAATGATTCAGAGGACAACTGGGTGAAAGTGTTGTGGTCAGATGAGACCAAAATGGAGCTCTTTGGCATCAACTCAACTCGCCGTGTTTGGAGGAGGAGGAATGCTGCCTATGACCCCAAGAGCACCATCCCCACCGTCAAACATAGAGGTGGAAACATTATGTTTTGGGGGTGTTTTCCTGCTAAGGGGACAGGACAACTTCACCACATCAAAGGGACGATGAACGGGGCCATGTACCATCAAATCTTGGGTGAGAACCTCCTTCCCTCAGCCAGGGCATTGAAAATGAGTCGTGGATGGGTATTCCAGCATGACAATGACTCAAAAGACATGGCCAAGGCAACAAAAGAGTGGCTCAAGAAGAAGCACATTAAGGTCCTGGAGTGGCCTAGCCAGTCTCCAGACCTTAATCCCATAGAAAATCTGTGGAGGGAGCTGAAGGTTCGAGTTGCCAAACGTCAGCCTCGAAACCTTAATGACTTGGAGAAGATCTGCAAAGAAGAGTGGGACAAAATCCCTCCTGAGATGTGTGCAAACCTGGTGGCCAACTACAAGGACAGTCTGACCTCTGTGATTGCCAACAAGGGTTTTGCCACCAAGTACTAAGTCATGTTTTGCAGGGGTCAAATAGTTATTTCCCTCATTATTAAAATGCAAATCATTTTATAACATTTTTGACATGCATTTGTCTGGATCTTTGTTGTTGTTATTCTGTCTCTCACTGTTCAAATAAACCTACCATTAAAATTATAGACTGATCATTTCTTTGTCAGTGGGCAAACGTACAAAATCAGCAGGGGATCAAATACTTTTTTCCCTCACTGTAATTAAGGCAGCCTCCCGCACCTCTCTGATTCAGAGGGGTTGGGTTAAATGCAGAAGACACATTTCAGTTGAATGCATTCAGTTGTACAACTGACTAGGTATCCCATCTTTTTATTAAGTATTTGAACAGTCTGCTATGTCTTCGCTTCACATGTAAAAGTTTAACCGGATAAATAATTTTCATTAAAAAAAATTCACTTGACAAATATTGCAACAAACTTCTTAGTTAGATGTGAAATTGCACGACTAAGATCCAAGGGCCAAGGGTTCAAGTGTAAAAGCATGGTTTCGACTGCTCCTACAGTTTTTTGTTTCAGTAATTTCCATACAGAGCTACGTAAAGAAGTACTGAGACACTTTAGTCATCACCTTCCTGCACAAAACATCCATTGAATTATTCAAGTAATTGTCGCTGAGGTCGATTTTTTTAACATTTCTCAACCAAAGATATTAACATTTTATATTCATCCAATGTCTGTTTTTCTGCTCCCTGTGTGTGCACTGAGTGTTAGATGCAATCCGGTTATAGACGGTCCATGATACAGTTTATGCAAACGTGAGTAGATTACCTTGAAAATAACAGGCGGACATCTTGGATGCAGTCATCTGACTTGCCTAGTTAAATAAAGGTTAAATAAAAATAAAATAAATAAATTCTTATTATACCTCGGGGCTAAGATATCCTTGATAAAAACGTCAGAATTAATGACACATTTCTTTGATTCATTCAGACTACTTTGAGGACATGTATACTGGCTATGGCGTCACAAGATGGACCAATAGTACAATTGTTTTTGTCCTGGAGAGCCGCAGGATGTGCCTGCTTATGACGATCGTCGTAAGGAGTAGACCAAGGTGCAGCGTGGTAAGTGCTCATGATTATCTTTATTTAACTCAGAACACTAAATCAAAACAATAAACAACAGAAAACAAACGTCACGTTCTGCAGGCTAAACTGAGCTGTACAAAAACAAGATCCCACAACTGAAGGTGGGAAAAAGGGCTGCCTAAGTATGATTCCCAATCAGAGACAATGATAGACAGCTGCCTCTGATTAGGAACCATACTCGGCGAAACAACAAAGAAATAGAAAACATAGAACTACAACATCTAGAATGCACACCCAAATCACACCCTGACCTAACCAAAATAGAGAAATAAAAGGGCTCTCTATGATCAGGGCGTGACACTGCTTTCGTTAACACATCTTATTCAGCTTTGTGTTTAAATGTGACTTTGGATGTAACATATAGACACACAGTGGTATAAATGACTGAAGTAAAACTACTTTAAAGTACAATGTAAGTCGTTTTTTGGGGGTATCTGTACTTTACTATTTGTATTTTTGACAACTTTTACTTTTACTTCACTACATTTCAAAAGAAAATAATGTACATTTTACTACATACATTTTCCCTGACACACAAAAGTACTCATTACATTTTAAATGCTCAGCAAGACATGAAAATTGTCCAATTCACAGACTTATCAAGAGAACATCCCTGGTCTTCCCTACTGCATCTGATCTGGCAGGCTCACTAAACACACATGCTTCATTTGTAAATTATGTCAGAGTGTTGGAGTGTGCCCGTGGCTAGCTGTAAATTAAAAAAACAGAAAATTGTGCCGTCTGCTGAGGTTTTTGAATGAGATGACTATGTGTGCATATTCCTAAGCCATTATGTGCCTCATTAAAGGTAGACTCAGCGAGATGACCTTGCATGGAATAAGTAAAACCGTTAAAGTGTGAAGATAAACTTCTCAGCTATTTTGGTCCTGTAGCTGGCACGTTGTAGCAGCTTGAAGGGCTCTGGTGCCCATATAGGATGGAGGCGCAATTGGAGAAGATGGGGTGAAGCCTCTCTGAGGGCCTCCTCTCCGGGGGCCAGTCCCCTAGGTTCACAAATAGCAGACAACAGTTCCCACTCACTACTGTGGTCATCTGGAATTAGACACTAACTCGCCCTAATGTACATCTATAGAAATGTGAGCTTCCCAAGAGATGTTCATTATATGATGTTGATACCATCACTGTTATGATTACAGCCTGTATTGACAACAAGGTTATTACAATGTATGACATGTATCATAAACATTATCATAACATTCAAAACCATGTACTGTGTGGAATATAGCTCAGTTGGTAAAGCATGATGCTTGCAACACTAGGGTTTGATTCCCGGGAGAAAAAAGCCTGACTTTAATTCTAAATCTATTAAATGGTGTTCGTCGTCTGAGGAGGAAGAATCATCGGACCAAAATGCAGCGGATAAAGTGCTCATCTTCGCATTTATTAAAGAACCACACTTAAACACAAAAACAACGACGAAAAACAGTCCAGTAAGGTGCACTGACTATACAAGGATACAACTACCCACAAAACCCATGAAGAAAAACCCCTACTTAAATATGATCTCTAATCAGAGGCAATGAGGATCAGCTGCCTCCAATTAGAGATCAACCTAAACAACATAGAAATAGAAGAACTGGAAAGGTAAACATAGAAATAGATAACATAGATCAAACCCAAAATCCCAAAACACACAAAACAAACACCCCCCTACCACGCCCTGACCATACTATAATAACAAAATAACCTCTTTACTGGTCAGGACGTGACACTTCTTGTTGAGGCATTAGTATTCACCATTGAAAGACAAAGGTGTGAGGCTAAATGGAAGGGGAATGTTTCACTCACACATTCCTTCAGATCAGCCATGACCTACGTAGTGGGAGCTAATGGACGACGGGTTGTTTCTGAACACAGCCAGTGTTTGTTGTTATATGTCCCTTTGGCCACTAGGAGGCAGCGTCTGCTCATGAAAATTCCAGCCTATGACATTTCTGTAAATAACATTTGTGAACTTTTATTTATAAAGACTGTGTTATATATCAGGGTATAATGATGGTGAATTTTGATGCAGATATATATTTTTGAAGTGTACAGGGATGATATGTAGATTTATGGATGTGTTATAATGTTTAAGTGCTGTATGTTCTAAACCCAGTGTCTCTTACAATAATAATATATTCCATTTAGCAGACGCTTTTATTCAAAGTGATTTACAGTGTTGAGAGAATAGGGAATGTTTTTCGAAAAAATTAATTAGGAATTTCAGTAACAGAACTTTTCAAGTCAAATAAATCAAAAACCAAATGGTTGAAAAGCTTCAGCATGGACAGCTCAATAAACACTTGCTGTGGTGCCTTTTCGCTGCAGTAGAGAGGAGAGCGAGACAATGTGCGACAGTCACACAGGAACTCGCTGTCGTTTTTTTTTTAACACTCACCATCGGGCTGTTGAGTCATTTGTGTCTTTAATTATTTAATCAAACTTTTTTTAGCATGCTTTTTTTTTTCATGAGTTGTCCCAGCAAGAATCGAACCCACAATCCCTGGCATTACTCTACTACCAATGGAGCCACACATTGTTATTCTGTTAAGCAGCGACTAGTTTCCCACACATAGGAAAACACACATTTCTACTCTCTCTGTGCGTGGTCAGGTAGTGTGGTGTGTGTGTTCTCTCTCTCTCTCTCTCTCTCTCTCTCTCTCTCTCTCTGACTTTTTCCAAAAATGTTTAGGTTAAAGCCATATTCTAAAATTAATTTAAAAAAATGTTTCCCCCCTCATCAATCTACACACAATATCCCATAATGACAAAGCAAAAACAGGTTTTCAGAAATTATTGCTAATTTATTAAACATAAAAAATGGAAATATCACATTAACATAAGTATTCAGACCTTTTACTCAGTACTTTGGTAAAGCACCTTTGGCAGCAATTACAGCCTCGAGTCTTCTTGGCACACCTGTATTTGAGGAGTTTCTTCCATTCTTCTCTGCAGATCCTCTCAAGCTCTGACAGGTTGGGAAGGGTGTGATGCTGCACAGCTATTTTCAGGTCTCTCCAGAGATGTTCAATCTGGTTCAAGTCCGGGCTCTGCCTGGGCCACTCAAGGACATTCAGAGACTTGCCCTGACACCACTCCAGCGTCTTGGCTGTGTGCTTATGGTGTTGTCCTGTGGAAAGGTGAACCTTCGAGGTCCTGAGTCTGAGGTCCTGATCGCTCTGGAGCAGATTTTCATCAAAGCTGTCTCTGTACTTTGCCTCGATCCTGACTAGTCTCCCAGTCCCTGCCGCTGAAAAACATCCCCACAGCATGATGTTGCCACCATCATGCTTCACCGTAGGGATGGTGCAAGGTTTCCTCCAGACGTGACGCTTGGCATTCAGGCCAAAGAGTTCAATCTTGGTTTCATCAGACCAGAGAATCTGAGAGTCTAGTTTGATGAGTCTGAATCTGGTCTGAGAGTCTATGGGTGCCTTTTGGCAAACTCCAAGCGGGCTGCCGTGCCATTTTTTTTTACTGAGGCTTCTGTCTGGCCACTTTACTAAGGCCTGATTGGTGGAGTGCTGCAGAGATGGCAGTCCTTCTGGAAGGTTCTCTCATCGGCATAGAGGAACTCTGGAGCTCTATCAGAGTGACCATCGGGTTCTAGGTCACCTCTCTGACCTAGACCCTTCTCCCCCGATTGTTCAGTTTGGCCGGGCGGCCAGGTCTAGGAAGAGTCTTGGTGGTTCCAAACTTCTTCCATTTAAGAATGATGGAGGCCACTGTGTTCTTGGAAACCTTCAATGCTGCATAAATGTTTTGGCACCCTTCCCCAGATCTGTGCCTCGACACAATCTGGTCTCTGAGCTCTAAGGGCAATTCCTTCGACCTCATGACCTCATCTCTTTGTTTTTGCTCTGACATGCACTGTCAACTGTGGGACCTTATACAGTGGCTTGCGAAAGTATTCTCTCCCTTTCTTATTTTGTTGCCTTACAACCTGGAGTAAAATAGATTGTTGTGGGGTTTGTATCATTTGATTTACACAACATGCCTACCACTTTGAAGATGCAAAATATTTTTTCTTGTGAAACAAACAACAAATAAGACAACAAAAAAAGAAAACTTGAGGGTGCATAACTATTCACCCCCCCAAAGTCAATACTTTGCAGAAACACCTTTTGCAGCAATTACAGCTCCAAGTCTCTTGGGGTATGTCTCTATAAGCTTAGCACATCTAGCCACTGGGATTTTTGCCCATTCTTCAAGGCAAAACTGCTCCAGCTCCTTCAAGTTGGATGGGTTCCACTGGTGTACAGCAATCTTTAAGTCATACCACAGATTCTCAATTGGATTGAGGTCTGGGCTTTAACTAGGACATTTCAAGACATATATAAATGTTTCCCCTTAAAAGTGTTGCTTTAGCAGTATTCTTAGGGTCATTGTCCTGCTGTAAGGTGAACATCCGTCCCAGTCTCAAATCTCTGGAAGACTGAAACAGGTTTCCCTCAAGAATTTCCCTGTATTTAGCGCCATCCATGATTCCTTCAATTCTGACCAGTTTCCCAGTCACTGCCGATAAAAAAACATCCCCACAGCATGAAGCTGCCACCAACATGCTTCACTGTGGAGATGGGAGGTGTTGGGTTTGTACCAGACATAGCGTTTTCCTTGATGGCCAAAAAGCTAAATTTTAGTCTCATCTGACCAGAGTACCTTCTTCCATATGTTTGGGGAGTCTCCCACATGCCTTTTGACGAACACCAAACGTATTTGCTGAATTTTTTCTTTAGTGGCTTTTTTCTGGCCACTCTTCCGTAAAGCCCAGCTCTGTGGAGTGTACGGCTTAAAGTGGTCCTATGGACAGATACGCCAATCTCCGCTGTGGAGTTTTGCTGCCTCTCTGTGTTGCCTCTCTGATTAATGCCCTCCTTGCCTGGTCCGTGAGTTTTGGTGGGCGGCCCTCTCTTGGCAGGTTTGTTGTGGTGCCATACTCTTTCCATTTTTTAATAATGGATTTAATGGTGCTCCGTGGGATGTTCAAAGTTTCTGATATTTTTTTATAACCCAACCCTGATCTGTACTTCCCACAACTTTGTCCCTGACCTGTTTGGAGAGCTCCTTGCTCTTCATGGTGTGGCTTGCTTGGTGGTGCCCCTTGCATAGTGGTGTTACAGACGCTGGGGCCTTTCAGAACAGGTGTATATGTACTGAGATCATGTGACAGATCATGTGACACTTAGATTGCACACAGGTGGACTTTATTTAACTAATTATTTGACTTCTGAAGGTAATTAGTTGCACCAGATCTTATTTAGGGGCTTCATAGCAAAGGAGTGAATATATATGCACGTACCACTTTTCCGTTTAAATTTTTTTTTTAAATTTTGAAACAAGTAATTTTTTTTCATTTCAATTCACCAATTTGGACTATTTTGTGTATGTCCATTACATGAAGTCCAAATAAAAATGAATGTAAATTACAGGTTGTAATGCAACGTAATAGGAAAAACGCCAAGGGGGATGAATACTTTTGCAAGGCACTGTATTTACCGGTGTGTGCCTTTCCAAATCATGTCCAATAAATTGAATTTACCACAGGGGGACTCCAATCAAGTTGTAGAAACATCTCAAGGATGATCAATGGAAACAGGATGCACCTGAGCTCAATTTCGAGTCTCATAGCAAATGGTCTGAATACTTAAAAAAAAAAAATTAGTACAAATTCTAAAAACCTCTTTTCGCTTTGTCATTACGGGGTTTTGTGTGTAGAGTTATGAGGGAAAAATTGAATTCAGTCCATTTTAGAATAAGGCTGTAACTTAACAAAATGTGGAAAAGGACTCTGAATACTTTAAGAATGCACTGTATACTCACATATACACAACACAGCATATTTCTATCAGTTTGCTGTTGTCGCTGTCACGTTTATATCTTGTAAAATTTCTGATAAAACATGCTGACACATACAAAATCATGGTCGGAATCGGGAGAAGTTCTTTACAGGCAGACAAGGTTGGCAATCGTATTGGTTGCTCCGACTACATCTGTTTTGAAGAATGAAAGTAGAGCAGGAATTCTAATTGGACCAGACAGGTAGGGAAAGGCCAGGCACATTTATGCTATGTTCATAACCAAGTGGGACGGTGATCATTACCAGTTGTGAAGTCGTAAATACCAGTTGGATGCATTCACATGTTTTTGAACTAATTGAGAAACTCCAATTGGCTAATGGCAAACCAGCTGTGTCAACCATAAACTAAAAGTACAGCTATCATGCTTGTAAACAAATTAGGCTTATTGTGTGCTTTCTCTGTGTCTGTATAGGAAAACCCCCCCTAGTCCTTCTTTAAAATATAATTCATATGAACAGTACAAGGTCACTGCAGTTTTGACAGAATTTTCATCCTTAATCAAGGCCAGGAGTTTTTCCAATCGTTTTTTTAAAACTATGTGACCTGATTAGAATAACTCTGGTCCCATCATAGACCATATTAAACCTTTGTACAACAGATGAATCATGTCATATCGTATAAGGTTAGAAGTTTTACCTGGTTAGCTTACCAGGTCTAGCCACAACACTCTGAGACCTGTGGTGCCATCTCTGCTTCCCTACCCTGCCGTTCGCTACGATAGTTACGGCTCCATACAACAGCTGATCTAATTAGTGTGTAGCAGTACTTCACACAAAGTTAGACTGGGTAACAAAGCAGTACAGTCCTATCTGGTGTGTAGAAGTACTTCACACAAAGTTAGACTGGGTAACAAAGCAGTACAGTGTTATCTGGTGTGTAGAAGTACTTCACACAAAGTTAGACTGGGTAACAAAGCAGTACAGTGTTATCTGGTGTGTGTACATCAATCAATGTTTATTTCAATGTTCCATTTGCATCAACAACAAAAAACATTTTCAGTTATTTTTTTTCTCTGTAATCTCTAATATCCTACTATAATATCAACAAGATCAACAGGTGGTAGAATCCACTTAAACAAGACAAACTTTTGCTGCCATTGTTGAGAAAAGAACCAAACGGTTGTCTTGGTCTGGAAACAACAGTTTGTTTGGACCAGGGGTTCCAGTGACATTGGACAGAACCATAATAAATCAGGTTCAGTAGCATGATTCATTAAACAGGTAGGTAACAACATCTACAGAAAAACAATATCCTAAGCTAGAGTTGTTGTACAGTTGATAGAAAATCCCAAAACATACTAAAAACACCCTGTTTGTCAGTCGGTAGAATATTTTTTATTTTTCTCAGCCATTGAAGTTAACTGCACTGTTACTAACTCAAACACAAATCTAATGGACAGTAAAGTAAATACTGAGATATAATCTATAGACTATATTTCTATGACCACCACACTCAGTTATGGACAATGTCCTTCACATTAGCCTGTAAAGCCACCAAATACTGTAGTAGCAGGCTTTAGAATCCAACGCTGTATGATATGAGCTCTGGGACTGACTTGCTCTCAGCACAGTAGGTTGTCTTTCCTTCAGGAATGTCTCACTAGCCTGAGAAGAAGCAGAGTCAAATTAATAGCGATGGTACACGTTTTAACCTGTGTGTGTGTGTGTGTGTGTGTGTGTGTGTGAGCTATATTGTTGTTGTGTAACATATTCTGTGTGGGAGAATGGTGACTGTATGGTTATGGTAACAATCCTTCTGTGGTTCAAGGCAGGGTGGACATAGGTGGACATTTGAGCATCGGTGAGGGAGGGTGAGTGATTTTTGTGGTCATAACAATCATTTTGACTTGTGTATTATTTGAAAATACTAACATAACATTTAGAAACTGTAGAGAAAAAAAACAATGGTGTAGTCATGTCACTTTTTGACCAGTGAGGATTTGTCAGTGTTACGTGTACATTTATTGACTTGTACAATAACAACAACAATAACAACAACAGTAACACAATATCATAGAACAATCTTCAGGAGAGAAGACGCTACCACTATCCACTAAAAGGGTAACATGGGTTACATTTAAGGTCATCAAGAAAAACAGACAAGTAAAACAAATCATATTTGCTTAAAATTCATACCAGTCTGAATTCATTATATGTGACATAGAAGGCCTGTATACTATCGGTGCCAATGACGACTGACACTGCAAGGCTGACGACGGTAGGCTACTACTAGATTGTATCCAGCAGGCAAACGCACCGAACGAAGGATACCTCTGTTCTGGGTTGGTAGTAGTGTTTAAATGGACCACACTATAACTCAAGTCTTCTAGCTAGGCCTACTCTTATTTAATAAGAGAGTACCAGTCCGGAGACACTACCAGCCATCCACAATAACATGTTTATGATACACTCCCAGCCATCCAGAATAACATGTTTATGATACACTCCCAGCCATCCACAATAACATGTTTATGATACACTCCCAGCCATCCACAATAACATGTTTATGATACACTCCCAGCCATCCACAATAACATGTTTATGATACACTCCCAGCCATCCACAATAACATGTTTATGATACACTCCTCCGTCCGTGGGCTTCATTCATGTTGAATTGCTTTTCGGCAGAAGAAAGTGTAAGAGTTTTTTTTTTGTCTTTACATGGGCGTGTGTGAGTCACACACTGACTTAACCAACTCATACACGATATGACAAAGACAGGCAGAAGATTCCCAGTGAAGAACTATACAAAACACCAACGAAACAAAACAGGAAAAAAAAAGAAGAATATCAGAATTCTGTCAAAAGAACCAGAAACTCAGTTGACAACGAAAGACGACCAATCAATGACCATACTGAAAGGTTAGTCTCCCCCAATCTCATCTACAGCAAACATCAATATTACCACATAGACTAACTCTTTGCTAGTTTAAAGTAAAGGGCTTGGCCAGTATTGATTATATGGCACGTGAATAATCATTTTTTATAAATATAAACACACTCAATAACAGGCTACTTTCACCACGGCCCCTCAGCCAACACAGGCTACTTTCACCACGGCCCCTCAGCCAACACAGGCTACTTTCACCACGGCCCCTCAGCCAACACAGGCTACTTTCACCACGGCCCCTCAGCCAACACAGGCTACTTTCACCACGGCCCCTCAGCCAACACAGGCTACTTTCACCACGGCCCCTCAGCCAACACAACTTATTACCATTCACACATTACACATCTGTTCTCTGTGTTCATACATTTCCATCATGTGGCTGAAATGTTTTAGCTAACAGGTAAAGTACTGTAAGTAGCAGCACACAACAGAATGAAATGAGTGTTGGTGAAGTGTAGTCGTTCAGAATGTGTAATACGTTTTGAAAGACTTGTGTTTTTGTTTTGTTGCACTGTTTAGACCCAAGAGATTTGATGGAATATGAATATCATCATGAGTATAATATTGGGAAAATAAAGTGTTGATACAGAAATTATATGTGTTAAAAAAAACCTCATGAGAGTTATAAAGAAGGCAACAAAAAAACGTTTGGCTTTATAGCAATGCAGGCATACATTTTCATTTTTATATATATATATATATTTTCATATTTCAAAAAATATTTCAAAAAAAAAAATCACACTTTCTTTTGTTGGCTTATATTATTAAATACACATTATATTTAGTATTTCTTAAAGTAGCATGCTGCTTTTTGATATGGCAGTTGTATGTTATCAGTAGTCATCCATTTTGTTTAATGCAGTCTCGTTGGTTTCATAACGTTAGAGTATCTACACAGCAAGATCTGGGTAACCCACCCCCACACACTGATGGACTGTCATCATCCACTTCCTGGGTTCCCCTGTCTTACCAACGTACTTCCTGGTCTGTGTCCATCTCAGTGACCGCCCTCTGTCCAAGTCTTGTGACAATGATGTACAGACATCCTGCAGAGAGGCCCATAAACACAAAGTAATTTCTCTCTCTCTCGCTCTCTTTCTATTTCTCTTTCTCTTTCTCTCATCTGTAGAGTGATGGTCCATGTCCCAGCAAAGCATCAGCAGTCGTGGCCCGCTGTCCTACTTTAAAGTTGATACCATTTCTTGTCCTTGTGTTTCAGCATTACCTGTAGAGGACAGATAGAACAAAGACAGAGACACAGGGGAAGGATAACTTTACAACATACCCCTCTTCATTTCTCCATGTTTCTCCATCACACAATCACTAGCTGGCTGGCTGGCTCAGCCGTACCTGGTGGGCGTGTGTTGAGAAGGTCTCTGCGCTTTTTAACATGAGGGTGGTGCGTTCCTCCAGCTCTCCCAGTCTCTCTCCTCTCTGCTCCAGGGCGATGCGGGCTCGGGCCAGGTCCCCCACCACCCCGCCGGCTGCAGCCCTCACGTTCTCCAATCCCATTGGACCAGGGATGTGCTGGGCCAGGCTCCGAGAGGCCTTACCTGCTGCTGCCTCCCCAACTACAGAGGAGAGGAGGAGGGGGATAGAGAGAGAGAGAGAGAGATAGAGAGAGGAAAGAGAGAGAGGAGAGAGAGAGAGAGAGAGAGAGAGAGAGAGAGAGAAAGAGAGAGGAGAGGAGAGGAGAGGAGAGGAGAGGAGAGGAGAGGAGAGGAGAGGAGAGGAGAGGAGAGGAGAGGAGAGGAGAGGAGAGGAGAGGAGAGGAGAGGAGAGGAGAGGAGAGGAGAGGAGAGGGACTAATTATCCAAATCCATAAAAGACACAACCACCTAAAAGGAAGTGATTCCCAAACCTTCCATAACAGAGCCATCACCTACAGAGAGATTAACCTGGAGAAGAGTCCCCTAAGCAAGCTGGTCCTGGGGCTCTGTTCACAAACACAAACAGATCCAACAGAGAACCATGACAGCAACACAACTAGACCCAACCAAATCATGAGAAAACAAAAAGAGAATTACTTGACACATTGGAAAGAATTTACCAAAAAACCGAGCAAACTAGATTGCTACTTGTCCCTAAACAGAGAGTACACAGTGGCAGAATACTTGACCACTGTGACTGACCCAAACTTAAGGAAAGCTTTGACTATGTACAGATTCAGTGAGCAAAGCCTTGCTATTGAGAAAGGCCGCCGTAGGCAGACCTGGCTCTCAAGAGAAGACAGACTATGTGCACACTGCCTACAAAATGAGATGGAAACTGAGCTACACTTCCTAACATCCTGCCAAATGTATGACCATATTAGAGACACATATTTCCCTCAGATTACATAGACCCACAAAGAATTCGAAAACAAATCCAATTTTGATAAACTCCCATATCTATTGGGTGAAATACTACGGTGTGTCATCACAGCAGCAACATTTGTGACCTGTTGCCACAAGAAAAGGTCAACCAGTGAAGAACAAACACCATTGTAAATACAACCCATATTTATGCTTATTTATTTTCCCTTTTGTATTTTTACTATTTGCACATCGTTACAACACTGTATATAGACATAATATAAACTGGGTGGTTTGAGCCCTGAATGCTGATTGGCTGAAAGCAGTGGTATATCAGACATCATACCACGGGTATGACAAAACATGTCTTTTTCCTGTTCTAATTACATCTGTAACCAGTTTATAATAGCAATAAGGCACCTTGGGGGTTTGTAGTATATGGCCAATATACCACGACAAAGGGTAGTATCCAGGCACACCGTGTTGTGTCGTGGCCATATACCACACCCCCTCGTGCCTTATTGATTAAATTTGACATTCTCACAAACTGTCTCACAGACAGACAGACAGACAGACAGACAGACAGACAGACAGACAGACAGACAGACAGACAGACAGACAGACATATTGAACCAAAATAAACACATAGTAACACAATCATACCAAAAAAGGCAACATCCGCACTGAGCTAAAGGATAGAGCCTCCGCTTTCAAGGTGCAGGACTCTAGCCCAGACGGTTATAAGAAATGCTGCTATGCCCTCCGACGAACCATCAAACAGGCAAAGCGTCAATACAGGACTAAGATCGAATTGTACTACAACGGCTCAAACGCTCATCGGATGTGGCAGGGCTTGCAAACTATTACAGACTACAAAGGGAAGCACAGCCGCGAGCTGCCCAGTGACACGAGCCTACCAGATGAGCTAAATAACTTCTATGCTCGCTTCGAGTTAAGCAACACTGAAGCATGCATGAGAGCACCAGCTGTTCTGGACGACTGTGTGATCACGCTTTCCGTAGCCGATGTGAGCAAGACCTTTAAACAGGTCAACATTCACAAGGCCGCAGGGCCAGACGGATTACCAGGACGTGAACTCCGAGCATGCGCTGACCAACTGGAAAGTGTCTTCACTGACATTTTCAACCTCTCCCTGACTGAGTCTGTAAAACCAACATGTCTCTCACAAACTGTCTCTCACCAATTGTCTCTCACAAACTGTCTCTCACAAACTGTCTCTCACAAACTGCCTCTCACAAACATAAACAACACGCACTAAAACACACAACATCTAGAATGTGACCTACACAGCTCTTCTCTGTCGAAGGTCTGGGTATTGCCCCCGAAGAAGCCCTTGAGGAATCCTTTGTTCTGGGCCTCTGGCGTTTCTATAGGAGTGAAGAGCTCACCCAGCATGTCCTGAAACAACACACCACATATATTAACAGACAGACAGACAGACAGACAGACAGACAGACAGACAGACAGACAGACAGACAGACAGACAGACAGACAGACAGACAGACAGACAGACAGACAGACAGACAGACAGCAACAATGTCATATTGAATCATCAGTTAGTGAGCTGATAACAACATTGAACCAAGAACTAGATTACAGTCATACCAATATAGACACATAGTAACAGTCATACCAATATATACACATACAGTGAGGGAAAAAAGTATTTGATCCCCTGCTGATTTTGTACGTTTGCCATCTGACAAAGAAATGATTCTGTCACTCACTGTTCAAATAAACCTACCATTAAAATTATAGACTGATAATTTCTTTGTCAGTGGGCAAACGTACAAAATCAGCAGGGGATCAAATACTTTTTTCCCTCACTGTAGTAACAGTCATACCAATATAGACACATAGTAACACAGTCATACCAATATATACACATAGTAACAGTCATACCAATATATACACATAGTAACACAGTCATATCAATATATACACATAGTACTGTAACACAGTCATACCAAAATAAACACATAGTAACACAGTCATATCAATATATACACATAGTAACACAGTCATACCAATATAAACACATAGTAACACAGTCATACCAATATAAACACATATTAACACAGTCATACCAATATAAACACATAATAACACAGTCATACCAATATATACACATAGTAACACAGTCATATCAATATATACACATAGTAACACAGTCATATCAATATATACACATATTAACACAGTCATACTAATATATACACATATTAACACAGGTCATACCAATATATACACATAGTAACACAGTCATATCAAAATATACACATAGTACTGTAACACAGTCATACCAAAATACACACATAGTAACACAGTCATACCAAAATACACACATAGTAACACAGTCATACCAATATATACACATAGTAACACAGTCATACCAATATATACACATAGTAACACAGTCATACCAATATAAACACATAGTAACACAGTCATACCAATATATACACATAGTAACACAGTCATACCAATATAAACACATAGTAACACAGTCATACCAATATATACACATAGTATCACAGTCATATCAATATATACACATAGTAACACAGTCATACCAATATATACACATAGTAACACAGTCATACCAATATAAACACATAGTAACACAGTCATACCAATATAAACACATATTAACACAGTCATACCAATATAAACACATAATAACACAGTCATACCAATATATACACATAGTAACACAGTCATATCAATATATACACATAGTAACACAGTCATATCAATATATACACATATTAACACAGTCATACTAATATATACACATATTAACACAGGTCATACCAATATATACACATAGTAACACAGTCATATCAAAATATACACATAGTACTGTAACACAGTCATACCAAAATACACACATAGTAACACAGTCATACCAAAATACACACATAGTAACACAGTCATACCAATATATACACATAGTAACACAGTCATACCAATATATACACATAGTAACACAGTCATACCAATATAAACACATAGTAACACAGTCATACCAATATATACACATAGTAACACAGTCATACCAATATAAACACATAGTAACACAGTCATACCAATATATACACATAGTATCACAGTCATATCAATATATACACATAGTAACACAGTCATACCAATATATACACATAGTAACACAGTCATACCAATATAAACACATAGTAACACAGTCATACCAATATAAACACATATTAACACAGTCATACCAATATAAACACATAATAACACAGTCATACCAATATATACACATAGTAACACAGTCATACCCATATAAACACATAGTAACACAGTCATACCAATATAGACACATAGTATCACAGTCATATCAATATAAACACATAGTATCACAGTCATATCAATATATACACATAGTAACAGTCATATCAATATAAACACATAGTAACACAGTCATACCAATATAAACACATATTAACACAGTCATATCAATATATACACATAGTAACAGTCATATCAATATAAACACATAGTAACACAGTCATATCAATATAAACACATAGTATCACAGTCATATCAATATATACACATAGTAACAGTCATATCAATATAAACACATAGTAACACAGTCATACCAATATAAACACATATTAACACAGTCATATCAAAATATACAGATAGTACTGTAACACAGTCATACCAAAATACACACATAGTAACACAGTCATACCAAAATACACACATAATAACACAGTCATACCAATATATACACATAGTAACACATTCATACCAATATACACGCATAGTAACACAGTCATACCAAAATATACACATAGTACTGTAACACATGTGGCGGATGAATCAGAATTAGTTGGGTAACATAGATAATTAAGATGTTTTATTTGCATAATATGCTTATGTGAGATACTTGTCATTAGAAAGTGTCCCTTTGGATAATGAATGTTGGCAGTTGCACTTGTCCCTTAGCTGGGGCTCAGTCACTTGGGGCCCAGAGAGGGGAGAGGTCAGACTTGTCTTTGACGTATCTCTGTTGCTATGCAGAATATCAGACAGGGAGGAGGACAGAATGGAACATTGTCTTCATATGTGAATGTGTCTTTACCTATTCTTAAACCATATGAAGGGATGGCGTGATTAATGGGGAACCAATTATTTGTCTCCACAATGTCTGTGCGCAAGTCACTCCCCTCAGTGAGTTTGTCCAGGAGTGGAGTCAAGAGGGGTTTACTTGAGATGGGAGTATCTAGAGTTGACAATTGATATATGCCATTGGATGAGATGGTGTTTTTGTACTATGAAGTACCAGGAACAAGATTAGAACCTCGTCATAGGGACCAAACTGAACGATAATTTATAGCGAATGTTATCTGGCTAAGGGATACTCCTTTCTCAAGTATAAGGTTCCTTTGTGAACAGTTCCTAAGATCTGTTGTTCATCATGTACGTTGAGAGGGGTGGATCTTGGCTATAAAAGATCTTTGTACTTTTGTGTAGTCACTTTTCAACGGTTCATTAGAGATAGCTCATCATTGAAAGTCAAAGTGCTTTTGCAAAAGCTCTTAATTATTAAATATGTAGTTTAAGTATAACTCTGACTGGTGTGTGAAGTTTGTAATTCTCCTCATTTGGTAATGCAGATATTAGCCACCACACACAGTCATACCAAAATACACACATAGTAACACAGTCATACCAAAATATACACATAGTAACACAGTCATACCAAAATACACAGATGGTAACAGCAGATTTCACACACTAGAATTTTTTGGCATGATGGGATGGCAAGTTGGCAATAGTTGATAAAAATATGTTAAAAATAATGTATTTGAGGGAAAAGTCAACGACGACGGTGAGCCAATTTGAAAAGGAAGCTCGCAGAGGAGCATAACAGTGTTGGTGTTTTACTGTGCCAGCAGATGGCAGTGTGGTTATGCAGCATGTTCAGTCATGTTGCTGCTGGTAGAGAGGCTACATGTCTGGAGCTGGAGCACACGCGCGCCCACACGCACACGCACACGCACACACACACACACACACACACACACACACACACACACACACACACACACACACACACACACACACACACACACACACACACACACACACACTCCACCATGGATTCAGCACAGTTGAGCTAAAACCACACATGACAAGTGTGACGTTTCATTTCAAGGGTCATTGTCACGACTGGGCTTTACTAAAGGTATCAACTATGGCGTCCGTATATTTACTGCACCAGCGGCCCTGACAAATCACTCTGCCAAAGTGGCAGGATGCAACGTGTTGTCATGGCTACAGTGCAATGGGATACCCAACACATATCCTGTGTGAACCCACTCTGTTGAACACTCACACAAACAAACAAGTAGAGGGACATCGTCAATTATGCTGCAATCCACTAACAAAACGGTGTGTACAAAACGGTGTGTACAGACACACAAAAACATTCACAGTGGGAGAAAAAGCACACAGACAGACAGACGCACAGACGGGTGCTGACCTGCAGGTTGTCCGTCATCTCTTGGCTGTATGCGATGCGCTGTATCTCTGTAGGAGAGGTCAGGTACAGAGCCTGACCGCCGTTGGTGAAGACGAAGGTGCGGGCGATACGCACGTCCGTCAGGGGAAGGTAGTTAGTATCCATTAGGAGTCTAAGACTGGGCAAACTGGGAGGAGACGACAACAGAGAGAAAGAAAAAAAACATTCTCAAAAGGGTGGTAGTAGTAGTTGTAGAAGTAATCTCAGAACAGAACAGAACAAATGGTATTTTTCCTCCAATGAGGTGTCATCAAGTGTACACAACCAAGACAGCTTCATAACAGAGACAAACAGACTGTAAACCTGAGGGTCATGACGTGTCCGTTGGCGCAGAAGCAGGCCAGGCAGACGCTGTTGCAGACGGAGACAACGTCAGCCCGCAGGAGGAAGGAAGACTCTGTGACGTTGTGTGTGAACAGGACAGCCTGGGTAGGCATGAGGATGACCTTGGCCTGTTTCTCAGAACACACCACGGCCAGGTGACCGTCCCCACATGCCTCCTGGGAAGACAGTGGGGATAAGTTGACCAGCTTGCGCCTGCGGGGCTCGTCGGGGTCCTCGGGGACGTTGGGTTCCTGCCATACCTCGTAGGGACTCTGGATAAGAGTGCCCCCACAGTCCAGGAAGGAAAAGCATAGCACTGAGCCCTTCAGCATCAGGATGGTACCTAGAGGGGAGATGTTGTTTTGGTAACAATTGACCTTCACTACATACACCATAATGCATTCATTACACATCTAGGACCCTGAACAGGTTCTACCCCTTAGCCATAAGACTTCTATATAGTTAGTTAAATAGTTAACCAAATAGCTACCTGGACTATCTGCATTGACCCTTTTTGTACTAACTCTTTTGACTCATCACGTATACTGCTGTTACTGTTTATTGTCTATCCTGTTACCTAGTCACTTTATTCCTAGTTATATGTACATATTTACCTCAATTACCTCGTACCCCTGCACAATGTCTAGGTACTGGTACCCTTTGTATATAGCCATGTTATTACCTCGTACCCCGGCACATTGTCTCGGTACTGGTACCCCGTGTATATAGCCATGTTATTACCTGGTACCCCTTGTATATAGCCATGTTATTACCTCGTACCCCTGCACATTGTCTCGGTACTGGTACCCAGTGTATAAAGCCAAGTTATTACCTAGTACCCCGTGTATATAGCCAAGTTATTACCTGGTACCCCGTGTATATAGCCAAGTTATTACCTGGTACCCCGTGTATATAGCCAAGTTATTACCTGGTACCCCGTGTATATAGCCAAGTTATTACCTGGTACCCAGTGTATAAAGCCAAGTTATTACCTGGTACCCAGTGTATAAAGCCAAGTTATTACCTGGTACTTCCTGTATAAAGCCAAGTTATTACCTGGTACCCAGTGTATAAAGCCAAGTTATTACCTGGTACTTCCTGTATAAAGCTAAGTTATTACCTGGTACTTCCTGTATAAAGTCATTGTTACTCATTGTGTATTTATTATTACTTTTCTATTATTTGTCTATTTTCTTTATCTCTGCATTGGGAAGGGGCAGTAAGTAAGCGTTTCACTATTAGTTTACACCTGTTGTTTACAAAGCATGTCACAAATAACATTTTAATTTGACTTCGATAATAATTTAATGAATGTGTTATAACAGATCCAAACCACATTATTGAAGGTTAATTAAATAGATCTATAGCTGATAGAATATATATATATATATATATATATATATATATATATATATATATATATATATATAAAAATACAAAAGTATGTGGACACCACTTCAAATTGGTGGATTGGGCTATTTCAGCCACAGCCGTTGCTGATGAAGTGTATAAAATCACACCGCCGAGTGATAAAGCATGCACCGCCTAAAAAAATCATCTGTCCTCCGGTTACAACGCTCACTACCGACTTCCAAACTGCCTCTGGAAGTAACGTTAGCACAAGAACTGTTCGTCGGGCGCTTTGTGAAATGGGTTTTCACGGACGGACGAGCAGCCGTACACAAGCCTAAGATCACCATGCACAATGCCAAATGCCAAGCGTCGGCTGGAGTGGTGGAAAGCTCGCCGCCATTGGAATCTGGAGCAGTGGAAACACATTGTCTGGAGTGATGAATCACGCTTCACCATCTGGCGGTCCGGGGAACAAATCTGGATTTGGTGGATGCCAGGAAAACGCTACCTGTCCCAATGCATAGTACCAACTGTACAGTTTGGTGGAGGAGGAATAACGGTCTGGGGCTGTTTTTCATGGTTCAGGCTAGGCGCCTTAGTTCCAGTGAAGGGAAATCTTAATGATACAACATCCAATGACATTCCAGATGATTCTGTGCCTCCAACATTGTGGCAACAGTTTGGGGAAGGCCCTTTCCTGTTTCAGCATGACAATGCACAAAGCGAGGTCAGAAATGGTTTATCGAGATCGGTGTGGGAACACTTGACTGGCCTGACATTAACCCCTTCGAAAACCTGTGGATTGAATTTGAACGCCGACTGCGAGCCAAGCTTAATCGCCCAACGTCAGTGCCCGACCTCACTAATGCTCTGGAAGAAAGTCACTGCAGCAATGTTCCAACATCAAGAGGAAAGCCTTCCCAGAAAGGTGGAGGCTGTTATAGCAGCAAAAGGACGGGGGGGGGGGGGGGGGCAACTCCATATTAATGCCCATGATTTTGGAATGAGATGTTTGACGACCAGGTTTCCACATACTGTTGGTCATGTAGTGGATCTATAACGCATTCATGTGATGTTATGCAAAAGCTCATATTTTAGGTATCACGATAGATGCACGTAAACAGAAATATTGTAGTGTCATCATTATGGCTGTTCTCAAATGTGTAATAGATGTCTATATATAGCTGTGGACAAAAATATTGGCACCTTGCACTTTCCTTAAATGATTCCCTATTTGTTCTCAAATAAGCGTTAGAGCGTTGGACTAGTAACCGAAAGGTTGCAAGTTCATATCCCCGAGCTGACAAGGTACAAATCTGTAGTTCTGCCCCTGAACAAGGCAGTTAACCCACTGTTCCTAGGACGTCATTGAATATAAGAATTTGTCCTTAACTGACTTGCCTAGTTAAATAAAGGTAAAATAAAATAAAAATAAGTTGACATTTTTTGTAAAACTTACCACTTGATTGTCAACATTGCAGAACTTATTTTATTTTTGTAAACTTATGTTTTCAATTTTAATTTAGAAAATAAAGATAAATGGCATGGACGAAATTATTGACACCCTGGAGCTAGTACTTGGTTGCACAGCGTTAATTTGGTTGTCGTTCTTCATTTAGTCATCAGTAAACTGATCTGAATTGCCAAAGAGCTTCAATTTTGTTTAATTGGTCCACAGAGGATTTTTCCCCAGGACTTAGGCTTGTTTAGTTGGGTTTTTGAGAAGTTTCATTCAGGCGTTCTTGTGTCTCCTTCAGCAGTGGGGTCTTCCTATGTTTACCAATGAACAAATTAAGTGTTTGCTGCCTCTGGTACTAGAGGTCTTGAACATGTGCAAGACGTCATGAAATCATCAGATTATCAAGGTGTTTTGGAGTGCAGTGATCAACCCAGTGTCCAAAAACTGTATCTCTGTTAAAGGTTGTGGGTCTTCAAGCAGGACAACCCCCAACACACATCAGAAGCACTATGGAATGGTTCAAGAAGAGATGCTGGACTGTTCTGGAGTGATCAGCCAATAGTCCAGATCTGAGTCACATTCAAAACCTACAGCGAGATCTGAACACAGTGGAGGGCACCCCTCAAACATTAAAGTATTTGAGCAGTTTCCTGACGAAAAGTGGTCCAAATTGCCAACAGAAAGGTGCAGCAAGCTCAGTTGGCTACAACAAGTGTTTGTTGGCAGTTATCTTGGCCAAAATCTGTGCAATCCAGTACTAGCTCCGGGCTGCCAATAATTTGGTCCATACTATTTGTCTTTGTGTTCAAAATAAAAACATTAAATTGTCTCTGAATTGCTGAAAATCCAATAGCAGTGTGTGGAGAACATAATTATTTTGGATCCAATTTCAATACATTTCCAATAAATTATTTAAGGAATGATTCAAGAAAAGTGCAATCGGGCCAATATATTTCGACACAACTTGTCACGGTTGTCGTAGGATGAAGCAGACCAAAGTGCAGCGTGAATATCGTTCCACATATTTATTAGTAAACTGTGAAACTATGCAATACATACAAATAAACTAGAGAACAAAAACAACAAACTGTGACGCAGATGTGAAACATACACTAACTCAAAAACAATCTCCCACAAACCCAGGTGGGAAAAACACCTAAAGTATGATCTCCAATTAGAGACAATGATGACCAGCTCTAATTGGAAATCATCCCAAACAAAACCCAACATAGAAATACAAAACTAGAACCTAACATAGAAAATCTAAACTAGAAAAAAAACCTGTCACGCCCTGACCTACTCCACCATAGAAAATAACAGTTTTCTATGGTCAGGACGTGACAGTACCCCCCCCCCCCAAAGGTGCGGACTCCGAACACACAAAAAAAAAAAAAAACTGGGACGGTAGGGTGGGTGACTAATGTCTATGGCGGCTCTGGTGCAGTACGCAGAACCTTCTCATCCCGCGGATCAGGGCGTAACCCCCCCCGTTCAGGGCGTAACCCCCGCTCCGCCCGTTGATCCCTCTGCTTTTGTGTCACCGGACCCTGGATCGTCGCCGGAGGTTCTGTACTGGGAACTGTCGCCGGAAGCTCTGAACTGGGAATTGTCGCCAGAAGCTCTGGACTGGGAACTGTCGCCAGAAGCTCTGGACTGGGAACTGTCGCCAGAAGCTCTGGACTGGGAACTGTCGCCAGAAGCTCTGGACTGGGAACTGTCCCCAGAAGCTCTGGACTGGGAACTGTCTCCGGAAGCTCTGAACTGGAAACTGTCGCCGGAAGCTCTGGACTGGGAACTGTCGCCGGAAGCTCTGGACTGGGAACTGTCGCCGGAAGCTCTGGACTGGGAATGCGCACTGGAGGCCTGATGCGTGGGGCTGGCACAGGTGGCGCCAGACTGGTAACACGCACCTCAGGGCGAGTGTGGGGAGCAGGAACAGTACACCCCGGACTGGGCAGGCGCACTGGAGGCCTGATGTGTGGGGCTGGCACAGGTGGCACCAGACTGGTGACACGCACCTCAGGGCAAGTGCGAGGAGCAGGAACAGGGCGTACCAGGCTGGATAGACTCACTGGAGGCCGGGTACGTGGGGCAGACACAGGATATACTGGGCCGTGGAGGCGCACTGGAGGTTTCGAGCATAAAGCTGGCACAACCCGTCCTGGCGGGACGCTTACTTTCGCCAGGCAAATGCGGGGTGCTGGCACAGGACCCACTGGGCACTGGCGATACAGTGTGCAGAGCCGGCGCAGGATATCCTGGACCGAGAAGGTGAACTGGAGACCAGGAGCGCTGAGCTGGCACCACCCTTCCTGGCTGAATGCTCAACCTAGCTCGACAAATGCGGGGCGCGGGCACAGATTGCACCGGGCTGAGAATGCGCACTGGTGACACAGTGTGCATCACCGCATAACACAGTGCTTGCTTCTTCACTCACTCCCCATGGTAAGCACGAGGAGTTGGCTCAGGTCTCCACCCTGACTCTGCCAATCTCCCCGTGTCCCTCCCCCCCCAAAAAATTGGGGGCTGCCTATCGCACTTGCCTCGTGGTTGGTATAGTGCCTCGTAATATCGGCGCTCTGCTTTTGCTGCCTCAATCTCCTCTTTAGGATGGCGATACTCCCCAGCCTGCCTCCAGGGTCCTTTCCCGTCCAGCATCTCCTCCCATGTCCACTGGTCCATTCCACGCTGCTTGGTCCTTTGGTGGTGGGAGATTCTGTCACGGTTGTCGTAGGATGAAGCGGACCAAAGTGTAGCGTGATTATCGTTCCACATATTTATTATTAAACTGTGAAGCTATGCAATACATACAAATATACTAAAGAACAAAAACAACAAACCGTGACGCAGAGGTGAAACATACACTAACTCAAAAACAATCTCCCACAAACCCAGGTGGGAAAACCACCTACTAAAGTATGATCTCCAATTAGAGACAACGATGACCAGCTGCCTCTAATTGGAGATCATCCCAAACAAAACCCAACCGAGAAATACAAAACTAGAACCTAGAGAAGAACGAGACAGTAGGAGGACAGAGAAGAACGAGACAGTAGGAGGACAGAGAAGAATGAGAGAGGAGGAGGATATAGAAGAATGAGAGGGAAGGAGGACAGAGAAGAACGAGATAGTAGGAGGACAGAGAAGAACGAGACAGTAGGAGGACAGAGAAGAACGAGACAGTAGGAGGACAGAGAAGAACGAGACAGTAGGAGGACAGGGAAGAACGAGACAGTAGGAGGACAGAGAAGAACGAGACAGTAGGAGGACAGGGAAGAACGAGACAGTAGGAGGACAGAGAAGAATGAGAGAGGAGGATAGAGAAGAATGAGACAGTAGGAGGACAGAGAAGAACGAGACAGTAGGATGACACAGAAGAATGAGACAGTAGGTGGAGAGAAAATCAATATGCGCCGGCAAATTAATATTATCACACTCCATTAGCATATGAATAACGTCAGCACCCTGTGAGTCAGTCAGTCATTTCTCCATTACTATCATGTCTAATGTCATTGCTTAGACAGCAAAATAAAGTAGGCTAAGGCAGGCCACATCAAGGCCATTCTTCCCCCAGAGCAGGCTCACCGCTGGGCCCCATGGTGACAGGCTCCTCCAGCCTCTCCTTCTCTGTGGGGATGGATATGGGCAGTAGGAGGACCACACCCAGGCTGGTGCCCACCCACAGGCAGGCGGTGGGCAGGGAGTCAGCTTTACGACCGTAGGACTCTCCAAACTGCAGCGTGGTCACCGCTTCCTTGGTGTCGCGGTCGATACTGGACACACTGGAGCTCCGCGAGCGGCTGAACGAATTCTCTCTGCTTTCTGCTTTACAGGAGACACACAGACACAATGAGACAGAGAGACAGAGAGAGGAAGAGGGGGAGAGAGAGCGAGAGAGAGAGCTTAGACAGTAGAGAGAGACACAGAGAGAGAGACCGAGAGCGAGAAAGAGAAAAGGGGGAGAGACAACGAGCAGTCAAGTGATCTTGACAGTGTGAGCTGGAATGGAATCAAATATTCACACACACACACACACACACACACACACACACACACACACACACACACACACACACACACACACACACACACACACACACACACACACACACACACACACACACACACACACACACAAAACAGGAGCACTCACATACACACAAACATCACATCAAACACATATATTGTGTTGTCCCGTTACCTTGCTACCCATTCAGATCGTCTATTACATGTTTATAGCTTCAGCCTCCACCATTAAAGTATTTATGTATTGCTCAACAATGACTCCTGTACTTCTCAATGACCTGACTACGTGATGTCTGCTGCCTGGGCTTTGTGATCCAGACGCTGCAGACTTTACAACATAACAACAGCGAGTGATGTCTGCATCGCTCAAAGGTTCATTGTTAATATTTTCATTCAAACAGATTGGAAACGTCTCTAAGCATACTGAAGACGCTGCCCAAATCTGTCTTCACAAACACTAGAAAATAAAATACAGAAAAATGTAAATAGCACCCAAAAAATTATCTTTCTACCAGTCGTGATATTTAACAACGTCTTGGATTATCAGGTGAACAAACAACATGGAGGTCACAGACAATATACAACTACAGGTCACAGACAATATACAACTACAGGTCACAGACAATATACAACCACAGGTCACAGACAATATACAACTACAGGTCACAGACAATATACAACTACAGGTCACAGACAATATACAACTACAGGTCACAGACAATATACAACTACAGGTCACAGACAATATACAACTACAGGTCACAGACAATATACAACTACAGGTCACAGACAATATACAACTACAGGTCACAGACAATATACAACTACAGGTCACAGACAATATACAACCACAGGTCACAGACAATATACAACCACAGGTCACAGACAATATACAACCACAGGTCACAGACAATATACAACTACAGGACACAGACAATATACAACTACAGGTCACAGACAATATACAACTACAGGTCACAGACAATATACAACCACAGGTCACAGACAATATACAACAACAGGTCACAGACAATATACAACCACAGGTCACAGACAATATACAACTACAGGTCACAGACAATATACAACTACAGGTCACAGACAATATACAACTACAGGTCACAGACAATATACAACTACAGGTCACAGACAATATACAACTACAGGTCACAGACAATATACAACCACAGGTCACAGACAATATACAACCACAGGTCACAGACAATATACAACTACAGGACACAGACAATATACAACTACAGGTCACAGACAATATACAACTACAGGTCACAGACAATATACAACCACAGGTCACAGACAATATACAACAACAGGTCACAGACAATATACAACTACAGGTCACAGACAATATACAACTACAGGTCACAGACAATATACAACCACAGGACACAGACAATATACAACTACAGGTCACAGACAATATACAACCACAGGACACAGACAATATACAACCACAGGACACAGACAATATACAACCACAGGTCACAGACAATATACAACCACAGGACACAGACAATATACAACCACAGGACACAGACTCTCTATGTCTACGACTGTGTATGACAAGTAGACATTAGTATAGTACACTACGCAGGCATATACAGGAAAGCTGTTCATTGGACACAGCACTACTATAAGTCCGTGGATAGATACAGGACAGTGTATACCTACAGTACATAGCCGTGTTCAGCCTGCCAACCCCCAGGATAAGAGCAACGAGTGTGTCTTTAGACGGGACGTAGAGGGGGACAGAGCAACGTGGGGCCAACGGAAAGACGGACTGACGTACCGACTGATGAAACGGAGTGGGGACAGTGGGATGTTGTGTCGTCCACCTTAACTCTCTCGCGCCAGTTGTATTGTGGGAGTACATACTGACTCCATAGAACTGCTGAAGCACTCCTGGACACACCTAGTCCCCCATCCCATCACAACACCAACACCAACCAAGCCAGACAGAGAAAGCAGCCTCCAGACAACCATCTGCCAGACAACCGGCCAGCCAGACAACCGGCCAGCCAGACAACCAGCCAGCCAGACAACGAGCCTCCAGACAACCAGCCAGCCCGCCAGCCAACCAGCCAGCCAGACAACCAGCCAAACCAGCCAGACAACCAGCCAGACAACCAGCCAGCCAGCCAGACAACCAGCCAGCCAGACAGACAACCAGCCAGCCAGACAACCAGCCAGCCAGACAACCAGCCAAACCAGCCAGCCAGCCAGCCAGACAACCAGCCAGCCAGCCAGAGAACCAGCCTCCAGACAACCAGCCAGCGGACAGGACAGACACCCAGCAATACCAGAGAAAACCAGAAAGGAAGAGAAAAGATATAACTCAGCAAGGAGAGCAGTGGTAGAATAAACCAAATGCCAGAAAGAGATGATGTAACTTATTTTCTCACAAAAAAACCAACATGGCTGCCTAACCCCCATTCTTCTATTAAAGATAGAATAATATTTTTTGTTGTTGTTGCCATTTTACATGTCGCATATCCCCTGAGAAAGATAGACACTCCCCCTGAGATAGACACCCTCCCGAGATAGACACCCCTCCCCGAGATAGACACCCCTCCCCGAGATAGACACCCCTCCCCGAGATAGACACCCCTCCCCGAGATAGACACCCCTCCCCGAGATAGACACCCCTCCCCGAGATAGACACACCTCCCCGAGATAGACACACCTCCCCGAGATAGACACACCTCCCCGAGATAGACACACCTCCCCGAGATAGACACACCTCCCCGAGATAGACACACCTCCCCGAGATAGACACCCCTCCCCGAGATAGACACACCTCCCCGAGATAGACACACCTCCCCGAGATAGACACACCTCCCCGAGATAGACACACCTCCCCGAGATAGACACCCCTCCCCGAGATAGACACCCCTCCCCGAGATAGACACCCCTCCCCGAGATAGACACCCCTCCCCGAGATAGACACTCCCCCCGAGATAGACACTCCCCCCCGAGATAGACACTCCCCCCCGAGATAGACACACCTCCCCGAGATAGACACCCCCCCCGAGATAGACACCCCCCCGAGATAGACACCCCTCCCCGAGATAGACACACCTCCCGAGATAGACACCCCCTCCCCGAGATAGACACCCCCCCGAGATAGACACCCCCCCGAGATAGACACCCCCCCTAAGATAGACACCCCCCATAAGATAGACACCCCACCTAAGATAGACACCCCCCCTAAGATAGACACCCCACCTAAGATAGACAGACAAAGCCACTTTATGTGTTTCTACAGCTGGATATTCCTACATCCACAGAACACACAAGACAAGTGGAACATGTTTCTGTGACTAATAAATATGGTGGTGAACTGTAATACATCCCGCTAGGCTGCACTACAACTGTTCCATGTTCAGGGCGATGCGACGCTGCGTTACGACGCTGCCTGCTAGCATTGACACTGGGATCACAATGGCTTTTGTTGTCTGGGCTATGGCCAGAGAGGCATCTCATTTCTGCTGTGTGTGTCTGGACTGTGGCCAGAGTGGCATCTAATTTCTGCTCTGTGTTTCTGGGTAGTGTTTGTGCACGATAGAGCCTGTGGGGTGTTAGCTAATGAAAGTCACTCACAGTGGCACTCTGACAGGACACTGGTACCCCCAAGGAGTCCAATCAGGGATTTATTAGGAAGAAGGTGAGGAGGAGAGAGGAAGGGAAAGAGGGAGGGGAGGAGGAGAGAGTAAGAGATGGAGGGAGGGAGGGGAGGAGGAGAGAGTAAGAGATGGAGGGAGGGAGGGGAGGAGGAGGAGAGAGGAAGAGATGGTGGGAGGAAGAGATGGAGGGAGGGAGGGAGGGGAGGAGGAGAGAGGAAGAGATGGAGGGAGGGAGGGAGGGCAATGCAGACATATACAGACATTACAGTGGAGAGACGAGGACAGACAGACATTACAGTGGAGAGACGAGGACAGACAGACATTATAGTGGAGAGACGAGGACAGACAGACATTACAGTGGAGAGACGAGGACAGACAGACATTACAGTGGAGAGACGAGGACAGACAGATATTATAGTGGAGAGACGAGGACAGACAGACATTATAGTGGAGAGACGAGGACAGAAAGACTTTATAGTGGAGAGACGAGGACAGACAGACATTACAGTGGAGAGACGAGGACAGACAGACATTACAGTGGAGAGACGAGGACAGACAGACATTATAGTGGAGTGACGAGGACAGACAGACTTTATAGTGGAGAGACGAGGACAGAAAGACTTTATAGTGGAGAGACGAGGACAGACAGACATTACAGTGGAGAGACGAGGACAGACAGACATTATAGTGGAGAGACGAGGACAGACAGACATTACAGTGGAGAGACGAGGACAGACAGACATTATAGTGGAGAGACGAGGACAGACTGACTTTATAGTGGAGAGGCGAAAAGTTTCATAGAATAACTAGGCTAAGCACTAGGAAGTAGTTTCATAGAATAACTAGGCTAAGCACTAGGAAGTAGTTTCATAGAATAACTAGGCTAAGCACTAGGAAGTAGTTTCATAGAATAACTAGGATAAGCACTAGGAAGTAGTTTCATAGAATAACTAGGCTAAGCACTAGGAAGTAGTTTCATAGAATAACTAGGCTAAGCACTAGGAAGTAGTTTCATAGAATAACTAGGATAAGCATTAGGAAGTAGTTTCATAGAATAACTAGGATAAGCATTAGGAAGTAGTTTCATAGAATAACTAGGATAAGCACTAGGAAGTAGTTTCATAGAATAACTAGGATAAGCACAAGGATGTCATTTCAGATAATAACTAGGATAAGCACTAGAAAGTGTATACACCTTGGAGAGTGCTGTCCATTACATGTTTCTATATCAACAAAATAGTACGCACCGGACAATGCTGAAGCTGTAACTATAGGAAGAGTCCATAATTGCCTCTCATGTTGCATTGCTTTAATATTTCATTCTCTGTCAGACAGGGAGGCATGGCGGTGTTGTTTACATTGTGCCTGTCCCCTTTCTATGGTGTGTGTGTGGGTGTGTCACCTGGTGTGTGTGTGTGTGTGTTGCGTTGCCTGGTTTAGTTAACTACTCTGACAACTGTGATTGCCAACGTATTCAGTTAACTACTCTCGGAAAGTCTGTCACACATCCTGCTGTGATTTCATTCCGTTCTGAACAGATGTCAAGGTTCTGAGTGACAGCGAACTGAACTAAATTATTTCTGCGTAGTATCCTGGTGTGTGTGTGTATATCAGTAGAGGTTCCTCAGAGGACGAAGGGGAGGACCATCCTCCTCAGTGAATTTCAGCAAAATAAAAATAGTGAAACATAAAAATAAAAAAAACTATAAATATATTCACATCACCAAAGAACTGATTAAAACACACTGTTTTGCAATGAAGTGTCTACAGTAACCTCAGCAGCACTGTGGCACTGTGGTGTAGCAGCTCGGGGGATATTGACTTCAAGAATCTACTTCCAAAATTAAGGAAAAGCAAGAGAGAGAGAGAGAGAGAGCTAGTTATATTTATTTTTTCTTTCACTTTCACTTAGCTAGCGAATGCAACTAGCTAATTTAGCCTACTCAAATACCCGGCTCAAACAGAGAGGGATTCTATGTTAGCTATGGCTAGCCAACACCGGAACTCTTCCAAGTCAAGGTAAGCTTTTGGTTTTATTCATTTTTTTGCCACCGGGGCCCGTCGGTGTAACTGCTAAATGGCTTGCTGACTGAACACTGTACTGCGTGATTGTAGCGGGTTTACTAACGTGTTAGTTCTTGTAGCTATGTTGACTCTGACGTGACAACTATGTAGGCTTTGTGTAGCGGTTAGTGGTCATGATATGAAGGTTTGGCTGGGAAAGTTTTTTTTCCGTCTGGTGACAGATAGCTAATGTGTTGTGCACTGAAGTCCACAAGCGACGGGAAATGGTGAGAGGAGGAGAGCGAGTAGATAGTTGCAATAAGGAATTCTATATACAACAAGCAAAGTAATCATGCTGTTTGTATGTGGCTGCTATGAAAGTGAACTGTGTTTGATCGGGGGTGCATTCATTTTTTCAATGTATTGATTTATTTATTTTATTTAACTAGGCATGTCAGTTAAGAAGAAATTCTTATTTACAATGACAGCCTACCATTCTGCCAATTCTGTTGAAAAATGTTTCTTAAAAGGAACCATATGGAACGAAACGAGGATAAACATACCTGAATTTGTCCAATAGAAACTCTCGTTTGCAACTGTTGGACTAAATTATTACACCCTAGATCAATTAGATGCAGGCAAGAGTGTGCAAGGTGGTGTTGAATGTGTCAGTGTCTGTCACCTTGATTACTCAAAATTCTTTCGAACTGTGCACCTACATTGTAAACTTTCATTAATAGGCTAGGTTGTAGAAACTCATGATGGGTACAGGGAAACGTTGTGTATCACGTAGCAGCCTAAATCTATCGATGTTACATTGAACTGGGTGAATGGAATATGAATAACAGTCATCCAATATGCTATAATAGAAATAAGGCCATGCTCATAAAAAAGTATTCTTCCCTCATCTTAAACGGTACCAACCGCCACGGCTGAGTGTTCCGTCCTTTAGTGTTCCGTCCTTTAGTGTTCCGTCCTTTAGTGTTCCGTCCTTAGTGTTCCGTCCTTTAGTGTTCCGTCCTTTAGTGTTCCGTCCTTTAGTGTTCCGTCCTTTAGTGTTCCGTCCTTTAGTGTTCCGTCCTTTAGTGTTCCGTCCTTTAGTGTTCCGTCCTTTAGTGTTCCGTCCTTAGTGTTCCGTCCTTTAGTGTTCCGTCCTTTAGTGTTCCGTCCTTTAGTGTTCCGTCCTTTAGTGTTCCGTCCTTTAGTGTTCCGTCCTTTAGTGTTCCGTCCTTAGTGTTCCGTCCTTTAGTGTTCCGTCCTTAGTGTTCCGTCCTTTAGTGTTCCGTCCTTAGTGTTCCGTCCTTTAGTGTTCCGTCCTTTAGTGTTCCGTCCTTTAGTGTTCCGTCCCTTAGTGTTCCGTCCTAAGTGTTCCGTCCTTTTGTGTTCCGTCCTTAGTGTTCCGTCCTTTAGTGTTCCGTCCTAAGTGTTCCGTCCTTTTGTGTTCCGTCCTTAGTGTTCCGTCCTTTTGTGTTCCGTCCTTAGTGTTCCGTCCTTTAGTGTTCCGTCCTTTAGTGTTCCGCCCTTTTGTGTTCCGTCCTTAGTGTTCCGTCCTTTAGTGTTCCGTCCTTTAGTGTTCCGTCCTTAGTGTTCCGTCCTTTAGTGTTCCGTCCTTTAGTGTTCCGTCCTTAGTGTTCCGTCCTTAGTGTTCCATCTCTCTCATTCCATTTCTATCCCTAATAAACTAACCTGGTCTTGGAGAATTTTGTATTATTCTGTACGTAAATCCGAGACACTCACTTTAGTATAATATGTTATGTTTGGTATGGTTAAATAAGACAGATGGTTACTTAAGGCAAAAATGGTTGGTCAGGGTGGATGGGTAGGCGTATAATGTGAATGTCTAGCAACCCGAAGTTTGCGAGCTTGAATCTCATTATAGACAACTTTAGCATTTTAGCCTCTTGTCAACTACTTACTACTTTTTAGCTACTTTGCACCACCTTAGCATGTTAGCTAACCCTTTCCCTAACCCTATACCTAACCTTAACCCATAACCCTAACCTCTAGCCTAGCAAAAGGTAGAGAGCTAGCTAGCTAACATTAGCCACCTAGCCACCTCACCACCTATCAAGAATAACCATTTCACTGTAAGGTCTACACCTGTCTGTTATATTCGGTGCATGTGACAAATACAATTCCATTTGAATTCCTAACATATTCTATGTTTGGCAAATTCCTAACATATAATGCAAATTGTAACTCGTAACATATCATACGAAATGAGTGACGGACATCCACAAATGATGAATACATACCATACGAAACGTAACATATCATAGTAAATGGAGTGTCTCGGATTTACATGCAGAATAATACATGACTGCTCTGAGAGGAGGTTGAATAAACACCCACTGTCTCTCCATGGGAGCAGATGCTACTTTTGACAAGTTATCATTTTTGGCTCTCCGGTCAGCCATTGGCTAATCAAAGACATCTCAGTGTGAGCAACTGAACACCCTGCCTGCAGTGGTCTGTGGCTGGTCCATGGTCACAGTGCTTCTTGGGTCACAACTATCTCTGCCTGCCTTCCAACCCTCCTTCCCTGCAACCTGCCTGATCATCTGTGTGATCTGACGCTCGAGTCGGTTGACAGAGCCCTCTGACTCCGGCGCGGGTGGATAACTGTGATATGTCCTCTTCCTCTCTGTCCTGTGGAGAGATTAGCTCGTCTCTGCCGAACTGGACGGACTGCTAGTTGCTGTCTGTCTGCTAATCCGACAGAGGGGAACCAGAGCAGAGGATGGGCCAGGCAATGAAAGTGTTAGTGTGACCTGGATAAGAAGAGCTTTGGCCAGGTTTCTCTGAGGACCCCTCTCTCTATTTCACGGACAGGATCAAATCAATACAGTGTGAACAATGGAGATGGTTGACATCTTACGTGCTCCAACCCAACTTTGCTGTTTTGTTTTTGTGTTCTTTGCATACTTTTTCTGTACAGAAAGCTTACACCATTATCACCCATGACTACCAAGTACCTTTGAACTACGAATCGTCAGCTACTTACCTCGACATCGACCTCGATACTGGCTCCTACATAAACTCAGACACAGTTGTTCCCTTGTTAACACTGGACCCTACTCCATTGTTTGAGCTACTCAAGCGGTGCAAGGGAAGACGTGGGAGGATGGGCTGGAGACCTTGTCACATGTTGACCAGACCGGAAAGAGGAGAGATGACGAAAGGAATTTGGTTTATCGTTTTATCTGTGGATTAATTATCGGAGTAGAGGAGTAAAAGTTTCCACTTCACGTCACATACATGGTTAAAGGCAACAAAAATAATAAGACACCTCTACCATGTCAGATATAGAGTTGAAATGTATTCCATTTTGAGTTTGCTTCCTAATAATACACTTTGTATACATCACAGAAGACTGAAATATGGGATTTTCAGTGTTTAAAAAATAAATAATGTTACTTATTTATTAAATTATGACAAATATGAATAACATTCCACCCATGAGGCCACTAGGTCATTTGACTGCACTCTGGAGGTGCTATCACTCTGACCATTTTTACTCTACCCACAGAAACGCAGACAAGGACCTCCGTCGCCCTCCAGTTGGCAAATCAGACCAAGACTCCATTTTCCATTCTCCTGCTTCCTGTTAAAATGTCTAATGAAATGAAATCAAATTGTATTGCTCACATACACATGGTTAGCAGATGTTAATGCGAGTGTAGCGAAATGCTTGTGCTTCTAGTTCCGACCATGCAGTAATATCTAACAAGTAATCTAACAATTTCACAACAACTACCTTATACACACAAGTGTAAAGGAATGAATATGAATATGTACATACAAATATATGGAGGAGCGATGGCCGTGCAGCATAGGCAAGATGCAGTAGATGGTATAGAGTACAGTATATACATATGAGATGAGTAATGTAGGGTATGTAAACATTATATAAAGTGGCATTGTTTAAAGTTACTAGTGATACATTTATTACATCACATTTTTTATTATTAAAGTGGCCAGTGATTTGAGTCAGTATGTTGGCAGGAGCCACTCAATGTTAGTGATGGCTGTTTAACAGTCTGATGACCTTGAGATAGAAGCTGTTTTTCAGTCTCTCGGTCCCAGCTTTGATGCACCTGTACTGACCTCGCCTTCTGGATGATAGCGGTGTGAACAGGCAGTGGCTCGGGTGGTTGTTGTCCTTGACGATCTTTTTGGCCTTCCTGTGACATCGGTTGGTGTAGGTGTCCTGGAGGGCAGGTAGTTTGCCCCCGGTGATGCGTTGTGCAGACCTCAATACCCTCTGGAGAGCCTTACGGTTGTGGGCGGAGCAGCTGCCGTACCAGGCGGTGATACAGCCCGACAGGATGCTCTCGATTGTGCATCTGTAAAAGTTTGTGAGTGTTTTTGGTGACAAGCCAAATTTCTTCAGCCTCGCTGTTGCGCCTTCTTCACCACGCTGTCTGTGTGGGTGGACCATTTCAGTTTGTCTGTGATGTGTATGCCGAGGAACTTAAAACTTTACACCTTCTCCACTACTGTCCCATCGATGTGGATAGGGTAGCTTACAAGCAAAAACTCAAACAAGAAGTACCAGTGACGTGCCCAGTACGGTGAAGAAGACGCTAAGCTACAAGACCCCTTTGCTAGCGCAGATTGGAATACGTTCTGAGATTCATCCAATAGAATTGAGGGGGTTTACCACATCAGTCACAGGCTTCATGAATAAGTGCATCAATGACGTCAGTGACACAAACCTCCCAGATGAGCTGAATGCCTACTATTCTCACTTCGAGGGAAAACAACACTGATACAGGCCCCCCGCTGTCCTGGATGACCGTGTGATCTCGCTCTCCGTGGCCAATGTGAGAAAGGCTTGGAAATAGGATCACACTCACAAAGCTGCTGAGCCAGACAAAATACCAGGGCACGTTCTCAGGGCATGCGCAGACCAGTTGGACTAGCTGGCAGGTGTCTTCATCAACATTTTCAACATCTCCTTGACCCAGTCTGAAATCCCCCAAAAGTTTCAAGCATATCACCACTGCCACTGTTCCTAAGAATTCAAAGGTAATCTGCCTAAACGACAATTGTCCTGTAGCATTCACATCTTTAACCATGAAATGCTTTGAAAGGCTGGTCATGGCTCACATCAACACCATCATCATAGACACCCTGGACCCACTCCAATTTGCATACCGCCCAAACAGATCCACAAACAATACAACCACAATCTCTATTGCACTCCACACTACTCTCTTCCACCTGGACAAGATGAATACCTATGTGAGAATGCTGTTCATTGACTACAGCTCAGCATTCAACACCATAGTACCCCCCAAGCTCATCACCAAGCTCGGGAAACTGGGACTAAACACCTCCCTCTGCAACTGGATCCTGGACTTCCTGACGTGCCACCCCCAGGTGGTAAGGGTAGGTAACAGTAAGGGTAGGTAACAACACATCTGCCACACTGATCCTCAACACGGGGGCCCCTCAGGGGTGCGTGCTCAGTCTCCTCCTGTACTCCCTGTTCACCCATGACTGTGTGGCTAAGCACGACTCCAACACCATCATTAAGTTTGCTGACGACACAACAGTGCTAGGCCTGATCACTAACAACGATGAGACAGCCTACAGGGAGGAGGTCAGAGACCTGGCGGTTTGGTGCAAGGAAAATAACCTCCGCCTCAACGCCAGCAAGACAAAGGAGCTGATCGTAGACTACAGGTAACGGAGGGGCGAGCACGCCCCCATCCACATCGACGGTGCTGCAGTGGAGCGGGTCGAGAGCTTCAAGTTCGTCAGTGTCCACATCAGCAAGGACTTAACACGGTACTCTCACACCAGCATGGTCGTGAAGAAGGCGAGCTAGCGCCTTTTCCCCATCAGGAGTTTGAAAAGATTTGTCATGGCTCCTCAGATCCTCAAAAAAAATTCTAAAGCTGCACCGTTGAAAGCATCTTGACTGGCAACATCACTGCTTGATATGGCAACTGCATTGCGCTTGACTAAAAAGCGCTACAGAGGGGAGTGCAGATGGCCCAGTACATCACTGGAGCAGATCTCCCTGCCATCCAGGACCTGTATATCAGGTGGTTTCAAAAGCCCTAGCCACCCAACTCATAGACTGTTCTCTCTGCTACCACACGGCAAGTGGTACCGGAGCACCAAGTCTAGGTCCAAAAGGCTCCTTAACAGATTCTACCCCCAAACCCAAAGACTGATGAACAGTTAATTAAATGGCTACCTGGTAGAGCCCTGCACGGGCATACATTTTAAGCACGAGCCATACCCATGCCCACTATGATCAGGCCCTACCCTACACAGGCACGAAATCAGAAATAACTTCCTCCATTAGTAAATATATTAGCTGCTCCTCTCTGTCTGTCACATGCTCCCTGCACACAGCTAGCTCAGCATGCCCTCTGCTCATGGCGTCTCTGAGTCTGTGAGTGTCCATAGCAACGGCTCCGCTTGGGCTGCTCTGCTCAATGAGAGAGACATGAGACAGCAGTTAGCTACTTTTCATCACTCCAAACTCTGACGAAACTCAAGGAACATTATTATTTTCTGTGAAATAATCTCTCCTGTCTCTATATTTGACGAGGTTGAAGCACTTCTGACTCCATGTTATGATTTTAGTCAGATATGACTGTACTGCAGCAGCAGAACACGAACAAATGGCTCAGCTTTAAAATGTTGGTGCTCAATGTAGTGATACCCAAGCCATACCTGTATCCTAGTTGTTGATGAGACAACAGGCCCTGCCCGTATCCTAGTTATTGATGAGACAACAGGCCATACCTGTATCCTAGTTATTGATGAGACAGCAGGCCCTGTCCGTATCCTAGTTATTGATGAGACAGCAGGCCCTTCCCGTATCCTAGTTATTGATGAGACAGCAGGCCCTGCCCATCCCTAGTTATTGATGAGACAGCAGGCCCTGTCCGTATCCTAGTTATTGATGAGACAGCAGGGACCTACCCGTATCCTAGTTATTGATGAGACAGCAGGCCCTACCCGTATCCTAGTTATTGATGGGACAGCAGGCCCTGCCCATCCCTAGTTATTGATGAGACAGCAGGCCCTGCCTGTATCCTAGTTATTGATGAGACAACAGGCCCTTCCCGTATCCTAGTTATTGATGAGACAACGGGCCCTGCCCATATCCTAGTTATTGATGAGACAGCAGGCCCTGCCTGTATCCTAGTTATTGATGAGACAGCAGGCCCTTCCCGTGTCCTAGTTATTGATGAGACAGCAGGCCCTACCCATATCCTAGTTATTGATGAGACAGCAGGCCATACCTGTATCCTAGTTATTGATGAGACAGCAGGCCCTGCCTGTATCCTAGTTATTGATGAGACAACAGGCCCTTCCCGTATCCTAGTTATTGATGAGACAGCAGGCCCTGCCCATCCCTAGTTATTGATGAGACAGCAGGCCCTGCCCATATCCTAGTTATTGATGAGACAGCAGGCCCTGCCTGTATCCTAGTTATTGATGAGACAGCAGGCCCTGCCTGTATCCTAGTTATTGATGAGACAGCAGGCCCTGCCTGTATCCTAGTTATTGATGAGACAGCAGGCCCTGCCCATCCCTAACCCGATGTATAAAGTCAGGGTCCATCGGGCTCAGGGCGGGTAGCAGAGCTCTACCTTGCGGACTGTTAGGTTGACAAATGTATTTTTCTTTCACTGACTCTATGCACACCCTGACAGTCAAAAACATACACACACTTCAATTATCTACCTCAACTACCTTGTACATAGCCAAGTTATAGTTAATTATTGTGTATTCATTTATTCATTGTGTTACTATCTTTCTATTTCTATCTGCATTGTTGAGAAGGTCCCCTAACTAAACATTTCACTATTAGTCTACACCTGTTGTTTCCAAAGCATTTCACTGTTAGTCTACACCTGTTGTTTAGGAAGCATTTCACTGTTAGTCTACACCTGTTGTTTCCGAAGCATTTCACTGTTAGTCTACACCTGTTGTTTAGGAAGCATTTCACTGTTAGTCTACACCTGTTGTTTGTGAAGCATTTCACTGTTAGTCTACACCTGTTGTTTAGGAAGCATTTCACTGTTAGTCTACACCTGTTGTTTCCGAAGCATTTCACTATTAGTCTACACCTGTTGTTTAGGAAGCATTTCACTGTTAGTCTACACCTGTTGTTTGTGAAGCATTTCACTGTTAGTCTACACCTGTTGTTTAGGAAGCATTTCACTGTTAGTCTACACCTGTTGTTTAGGAATCATTTCACTGTTAGTCTACACCTGTTGTTTAGGAATCATTTCACTGTTAGTCCACACCTGTTGTTTACGAAGCATGTGATAAATAAAATTTGATTTGACACTAACACACACTCGCCCCACGCAACACACACACACACACACAAAACACACACAAACATGCAAATTGACAACACACACACACACACACACACACACACACACACACACACACACACACAAAACACACACAAACATGCAAATTGACAACACACACACACACACACACACACAAACATGCAAATTGACGACACACACACATACACATTCACACTCTCCACATACGATGCTGCTATTCTGTTTATTATCTATCCTGATTGCCAAGTCACGTTTACCCCTACCTACATGTATATATTACCTCGTACCTCTGCACATTGACTGGGTACCGGTACTCGTTGTATATTAGGGCTAGGGGGCAGCATTTGCACGTCTGGATAAAAAAAATGTACCCGATTTAATCTGGTTACTAATCCTACCCAGTAACTAGAATATGCATATACTTATTATATATGGATAGAAAACACTCTAAAGTTTCTAAAACTGTTTGAATGGTGTCTGTGAGTATAACAGAACTCATTTGGCAGGCAAAACCCTGAGACATTTTCTGACAGGAAGTGGATACCTGATGTGTTGTATTACCTTTAAACCTATCCCATTGAAAAACACAGGGGCTGAGGAATATTTTGGCACTTCCTATTGCTTCCACTAGATGTCACCAGCCTTTACAAAGTGTTTTGAGTCTTCTGGAGGGAGATCTGACCGAACAAGAGCCATGGAACGATGATGTCCCATTAGACACCTGGCGCGCGAGTTCATGTTGGGTACCCTCGTTCCAATACGTTATAAAAGAGTATGCATTCGTCCACCTTGAATATTATTCATGTTCTGGTTAAAAAAGGCCCTAATGATTTATGCTATACAACGTTTGACATGTTTGAACGAACGTAAATATATTTTTTCCCCTCGTTCATGACGAGAAGTCCGGCTGGCTTAGATCATGTGCTAACAAGACGGAGATTTTTGGACATAAATGATGAGCTTTTTTGAACAAAACTACATTCGTTATGGACCTGTGATACCTGGAAGTGACATCTGATGAAGAGAATCAAAGGTAATGGATTATTTACATAGTATTTTCGATTTTAGATCTCCCCAACATGACGTCTAGTCTGTATCGCAACGCGTATTTTTCTGGGCGCAGTGCTCAGATTATTGCAAAGTGTGATTTCCCAGTAAGGTTATTTTTAAATCTGGCAAGTTGATTGCGTTCAAGAGATGTAAATCTATAATTCTTTAAATGACAATATAATATTTTACCAATGTTTTCTAATTTTAATTAGTGACGCTGACTTGACTGCCGGTTATTGGAGGGAAACGATTTCCTCAACATCAATGCCATAGTAAAACGCTGTTTTTGGATATAAATATGAACTTGATAGAACTAAAAATGCATGCATTGTCTAACATAATGTCCTAGGAGTGTCATCTGATGGAGATTGTAAAAGGTTAGTGCATCATTTTAGCTGGTTTTATGGTTTTGGTGACCCTGTCTTTGACTTGACAAAACATTACACACAACTCTTGTAAATGTACTGTCCTAACATACTCTAAATTTATGCTTTCGCCGTAAAACCTTTTTGAAATCGTAAAACGTGGTTAGATTAAGGAGATGTTTATCTTTCAAAGGGTGTAAAATAGTTGTATGTTTGAAAAATTTGAATTTTGACATTTATTTGGATTCAAATTTGCCGCTCTTGAAATGCACCTGCTGTTGATGGAGTGCACCACGGGTGGCACGCTAGCGTCCCACCTAGCCCATAGAGGATATAGCCTCATCATTGTTATTTCTTGTTTACAGTTTTCTATTTTTATTTGCACATGTTTTTACTTTTTAACTCTGAATTATTGGGAAAGGGCTCGTCAGTAAGCATTTCACGATAAGGTCAACACCTGTTGTATTCGCTGCATGTGACAAATAACAATGTATTTGATCTGACAGTCTAGAATCCTGAGATTGACTCTGAAAGGTCAGAGAAGAGATTATAGTAACTCTTTCTGATATTAGGGTACAAGGATTTTGTAAGTCATGTTTGCCATTCTTAACACTGCATAAAACAATGCATTTGTCACAGTTTACCTCCACTAAACTTTAACTGCTGACATAACCACTCATAATAATGTATATTGTTTTCCTTGGGATTTATGCAGCTCTTAAATAAGGTTATTGTACTACAGCGGTTATCTGGATAGTCAGATCCATAGAGGATACAGTTGAAGTCGGAAGTTTACATACACTTAGGTTGGAGTCATTAAAACTCGTTTTTCAACCACTTCCCAAATTTCTTGCTAATAAACTATGGTTTTGGAAAGTCGGTCAGGACATCTACTTTGTGCATGACACAAGTACTTTTTTCCAACAACTGTTTACAGACAGATTATTTCACTTATAATTCACTGTATCACAATTCCAATGGGTCAGAAGTTTACATACACTAAGTTGACTGTGCCTTTAATCAGCTTGGAAAATTCCAGAAAATTATGTCATGGCTTTAGAAGCTTCTGATAGGCTAATTGACATAATTTCAGTCAACTGGAGGTGTACTTGTGGATGTATTTCAAGGCCTTCCTTTAAACTCAGTGCCTCTTTCCTTGACATCATGGGAAAATCAAAAGAAATCAGCCAAGACCTCAGAAAAACAAATTGTAGAACTCCCCAAGTTCTGGTTCATCCTTGGGAGCAATTTCCAAACGGCTGAAGGTACCGCGTTCATCTGTACAAACAATAGTACGCAAGTATAAACACCATGGAACCACGCAGCCGTCATACCGCTCAGGAAGGAGATGCGTTCCGTCTCCTAGAGATGAACGTACTTTGGTGCGAAAAGTGCAAATCAATCCCAGAACAACAGCAAAGGACCTTGTGAAGATGCTGGAGGAAACAGGTACAAAAGTATCTATATCCACAGTAAAACAAGTCCTATATCGACATAACCTGAAAGGCCGCTCAGCAAGGAAGAAGCCACTGCTCAAAAACCGCCACAAAAAAGCCAGACTACAGTTTGCAACTGCACATGGGGACAAAGATCGTACTTTTTGGAGAAATGTCCTCTGATCTCATGAAACAAAAATAGAACGGTTTGGCCATAATGACCATCATTATGTTTGGAGGAAAAAGGGGGAGGCTTGCAAGCCATAGAACACCATCCCAACCGTGAAGCACAGGGGTGGCAGCATCATGTTTTGGGGGTGCTTTGCTGCAGGAGGGACTGGTGCACTTCACAAAATAGATGGCATCATGAGGTAGGAAAATTATGTGGATATATTGAAGCAACATCTCAAGACATCAGTCAGGAAGTTAAAGCTTGGTCACAAATGGCTCTTCCAAATGGACATTGACCCCAAGCATACTTCCAAAGTTGTGGCAAACTGGCTTATGGACAACAAAGTGAAGGTATTGGAGTGGCCATCACAAAGCCCTGACCTCAATCCTATAGAAAATTTGTGGGCAGAACTGAAAAAGCGCTTGCGAGCAAGGAGGCCTACAAACCTGACTCAGTTACACCAGCTCTGTCAGGAGGAATAGGACAAAATTCATCCAACTTATTGTGGGAAGCTTGTGGAAGGCTACCCGCAACGTTTGACCCAAGTTAAACAATTTTGAAGGCAATGCTACCAAATACTAATTGAGTGTATGTAAACTTCTGACCCACTGGGAATGTGATGAAATACTTTTTATTTATATATATATATTTTTATTTATTGAATATTCGAAACATACAATATACTTGCAGTGAAGCCGCTCAACAATTACATCATACCATTCACCCAACAGATTCCAATTCAGAGAGACACACATAAGCATCCAGGGTCAATGCCCTGCTCAATGGCACGTTGACCGATCTACCATCAGGCCAAAAAACGTGAACCTGAACCCTCTAAGACCCCCCACAGTTTCCCAATAGCTGTCCCTCAACCATTCGAGACCCTTCCCACAGTCCTCCCCAAGAATAAAAATAAAAAATACAATTAATTCCATTCCCCAGCCCCAAGAACCCCCCCAATGCACCAAAAACCAAGAGAATGAACTAAAGATAACAAAGGAAAATACAGAAGAAAACAGCAAACAACAATGCAAGAAAATAATAAAACAAAATAATACATTTAAAACAAGAACATCAAGGACAACTGAAATCATAACAGCAATGCCAACTGTATATGTTTGTGTGCATGTCTGGCACCGTTAAATGTATGTGTGTGTTCTTGTATGTGTTTATTTGAATGACAGTGTGTGTATATGCATGTGTACAAACACCTGCACAGTATCAGCCTCAGGCAAACCGGCATTAGTTGCAAAAACACTGCTATTTCGACTTTTTTTATTTTTTACTTTTATCTTAGAATGATGGTCAATCTCCCGCACAGCAACTCCACTCCCACCTGTCTCCAATTCCACCTACCAACCCTCACCTTCCCTCAGCCCATCCAATCTATCTCTGCTGGCCACCCACTTCAGGTTTCTAAGCAACGCATATCTTTCAACTATGCTGTGATGTTTAAGGTACAATTTCAATCTATCTAATCAAATAGAATCCACAGATTGCGAGTTGAAGATAAATACTTTTACTAAGAATACTAGTATATTAGTAATTGACTGACCCGGTCTCTCCAGATCTCCTAACAGTGCTATTTCTAGGGTCAATTTTAGATCAATGCTATGCATTTTCAGCCATTCCTGAACCTGAGACCAGAAACAGGCTACCTGAGGGCAATACCAAATTAAATGGTCTATTGATTCTGTATCCTCACAACAAAATCTGCAGAGCTTCGATGATTTTATGCCCCAACTATTCAACATTTTGTTGGTGGCAAGAATTCTATATAATAATTTTAGCTGAAAAGCACAAAGTCTTGAATCTTGCGTTGTTTTATATATCAACTCATACACCCTGTACCATGGAATCGGTACATCAAAAATCTCTTCCCAACTATTTTGCAATCTGTAAGGCACAGATGTCAACATCCTGGTCCTCAAATGAAACTGGTATACTTTCCTATTTATGCTATTTCTATTCCTCTGCCAGTTTCGATCCTTTATATTGGGCAGACAGACCAGTTCCCTACCTCCTCCTGCTGCCAACTGCCGCCTCCATTTTTGGGGTAATGCTGTAATCAATTGGTTGTACTCTTGGATTGAGCAGACCTTTCCTTACAATTCTGATAACTCCATCAAGGACATAACTCTACCATTCCAATTTAAAATATAATTAAAGAACAAAATACCCTTTTCAAACATCTTTTCCATAAATACAGGGATTTTATCATCAGGCACATTTGAGTTCAGCCCTAATATCTGTTGTAATATTTGTTCTATCTTTTCAGGGGGATGACATTGAAATTGTAGCCAGCTCTGCAATGCTTGTTTGAAAAAGAGAGATACTTTGAAAAAAGTATCCTTTTCAATTAATCAAAAATGAGACATGGCAATCTGCACAAAGGCAAAAAGGCCATTTTAAAACAACGGATGAGCTTTTCTTAGTAATCTACTTGATGAAAGAAATTACATCTGAAATAAATCATTCTCTCTACTATTATTTTGACATTTCACATTCTTAAAATAAAGTGGTGATCTTAACTGACATAAGATTGTGAATTTCTATTAGGATTAAATGTCAGGATTTGTGAAAAACTGAGTTTAAATGTATTTGGCTAAGGTATATGTAATCTTCCGACTTCAACTGTATGTATTGCCTTGTTGCTGCACAACAAGTTTAACAACTACTTGAGCTGTGACTGAGATGTGAGCTGTACCACTGTGACTAAGCTGAGATGTACCACTGTGATTGGGCTGAGATGTGAGCTGTACCACTCAGACTGAGCTGAGATGTGAGCTGTACCACTGTGACTGAGCTGAGCTGTACCACTGTGACTGAGCTGAGCTGTACCGCTGTGACTGAGCTGAGATGTGAGCTGTACCACTGTGACTGAGCTGAGCTGTGAGCTGTACCACTGTGACTGAGCTGAGATGTGAGCTGTACCACTGTGACTGAGCTGAGATGTGAGCTGTACCACTGTGAGTAAGCTGAGATGTGAGCTGTACCACTGTGATTGAGCTGAGATGTGAGCTGTACCACTTTGACTGAGTTGAGCTGTACCACTGTGACTGAGCTGAGATGTGAGCTGTACCACTGTGACTGAGCTGAGATGTGAGCTGTACCACTGTGACTGAGCTGAGATGTGAGCTGTACCACTGTGACTGAGCTGAGATGTGAGCTGTACCACTTTGACTGAGTTGAGCTGTACCACTGTGACTATTAAGTACAGGCACAGTGCATGTCCCTCTAATGCTTAGTGGAGGGCAGAGTTCAATGAAACTATGCAACATTATGTTACACGGCTTGTCTCTGTCTTAATGGTCTAGCATCACCTCTGTGAGTGCATATTGAACATCCATTTAATTAAGCTGCACGGAGTCTCACCTCGCCTCGGCATCAGACAGGTCAACCTGAATCTACTGGGCAGAAAACGACCTTTGTGGATCTCACATCCCGTTCAGGATTAACAAGCCGGACAGAGTTGTTCGCTCAGCTCGTTACTCTGGAAACATTTTATGTCATTTTGTCCATTTAGAGAAAATGACTCTATCCTGACAGAGAGGGGTTCTTATCACAGGGCCAGGAGCTGAATGGCAAATATGTTTCTATTAGACAAGATACTGTAAGTCATGTGTCCCAACTGGCACCCTATTCCCTACATAGTGCACTATCTTTGACCAGAGTTCTATAATCCCTGATCAAAAGTAATGCACTAAATCAAATCAAAAATGTTTGGTCACATACACATGGTTAGCAGATGTTAATGGTCACATACACATGGTTAGCAGATGTTATTTGTCACATACACATGGTTAGCAGATGTTAATGCGAGTGTTGCGAAATGCTTGTGCTTCTAGCTCCGACCGTGCGGTAATATCTAACAAGTAATCTAACAATTTCACAACAACTACCTTATAGACACAAGTGTAAAGGAATGAATAAGAATATGTACATATAAATATATGGATGAGCGATGGCCGAATGGCATAGGCAAGATGCAGTAGATGGTATAGAGTACAGTATATACATATGAGATGAGTAATGTAGGGTATGTAAACATTATATGAAGTGGCATTGTTTAAAGTGACTAGTGATACATTTATTACATCCAATTTTTTATTATTAAAGTGGCCAGTGATTTGAGTCTGTATGTTGGCAGCAGCCACTCAATGTTATTGATGGCTGTTTAACAGTCTGATGGCCTTGAGATAGAAGCTGTTTTTCAGTCTGATGGCCTTGAGATAAAAGCTGTTTTTCAGTCTCACGGTCTCAGCTTTGATGCACCTGTACTGACCTCGCCTTCTGGATGATAGCGGGGTGAACAGGCAGTGGCTCGGGTGGTTGTTGTCCTTGATGATCTTTTTGGCCTTTCTGTGACATCGGGTGGTGTAGGTGTCCTGGAGGGCAGGTAGTTTGCCCCCAGGGATGCGTTGTGCAGACCTCACTACCCTCTGGAGAGCCTTACGGTTGTGGGCGGAGCAGCTGCCGTACCAGGTGGTGATACAGCCCGACAGGATGCTCTCGATTGTGCATCTGTAAAAGTTTGTGAGTGTTTTTGGTGACAAGCCAAATTTCTTCAACCTCCTGAGATTGTAGAGGCGCTGTTGTGCCATCTTCACCACGCTGTCTGTGTGGGTGGACCATGATATGTCCATGATATGTACGCCGAGGAACTTAAAACTTTCCAACTTCTCCAATACTGTCCCGTCAATGTGGATAGGGGGCTGCTCCCTCTGCTGTTTCCTGAAGTCCACAATCATCTCCTTTGTTTTGTTGACGTTGAGTGTGAGGTTATTTTCCTGACACCACACTCCCAGGGCCCTCACCTCCTCCCTGTATGCCGTCTTTTCGTTGTTGTTAATCAAGCCTACCACTGTAGTGTCATCTGCAAACTTGATAATTGAGTTGGAGGCGTGCATGGCCAAGCAGTCGTGGGTGAACAGGGAGTACAGGAGGGGGCTGAGAACGTACCCTTGTGGGGCCCCAGTGTTGAGGATCAGCGGGGTGGAGATGTTTCCTACCCTCACCACCTGGGGACGGCCCGTCAAGAAGTCCGGGACCCAGTTGCACAGGGTGGGGTCGAGACCAAGGGTCTCGAGCTTAATGACGAGTTTGGAGGGTACTATGGTGTTGAATGCTGAGCTGTAATCAATGAACAGCATTCTTACATAGGTATTCCTCTTGTCCAGAAGAGGTAGGGCAGTGTGCAGCGTGATTGCGATTGCGTCGTCTGTGGACCTATTGGGGCGGTAAGCAAATTGGAGTGGGTCTAGGGTGACAGGTAGGCTGGAGGTGATATGATCCTTGACTAGTCTCTCAAAGCACTTCATGATGACGGAAGTGAGTGCTATGGGGCGATAGTCGTTTAGCTCAGTTACCTTAGCTTTCTTGGGAACAGGAACAATGGTGGCCCTCTTGAAGCATGTGGGAACATCAGACTGGGATAGGGATGAAGGGAACAGGGTGCCAGTTGGGATCCAAGTCACAGAAAAGGTAATGTAGCTAATTTGGCTAAGTGGAACATACAGTAAGTCTCTATAGCTGTTCTGACTGGGAACCAAGATTGACTGATGGGGGTATGATTGCACAAAATGTCTGCATGTTGATACCCATCCTGATAGCAGCCATTGTCTCTCACATCGTCTTGCAGCGGAGAGGTAAACGTTTTGGCTCAACAAGAAACAGAGAAAAGTGGATGTCACCACTTGACAGTTTGTCAAATAAAAGGTCTTCCTCTATTTAATATTATTTCTGACTGGTTGCCTGGAGACACATTTGAGCACAACAATGAAACATACCTTCTCTCTGTAACAAGGGACACACATATGACAATCACAAGCCCCTAGAGGGGGTTAAACAGGTGAGGTGGAGGACAGTCAGGTGAAACACCTAGAGGGGGTTAGACAGGTGAGGTAGATGACAGTCAGGTGAAACACCTAGAGGGGGTTAGACAGGTGAGATAGATGACAGTCAGGTGAAACACCTAGAGGGGGTTAGACAGGTGAGATAGATGACAGTCAGGTGAAACACCTAGAGGGGGTTAGACAGGTGAGATAGATGACAGTCAGGTAAAACACCTAGAGGGGGTTAGACAGGTGAGGTAGATGACAGTCAGGTGAAACACCTAGAGGGGGTTAGACAGGTGAGATAGATGACAGTCAGGTGAAACACCTAGAGGGGGTTAGACAGGTGAGATAGATGACAGTCAGGTGAAACACCTAGAGGGGGTTAGACAGGTGAGATAGATGACAGTCAGGTAAAACACCTAGAGGGGGTTAGACAGGTGAGGTAGATGACAGTCAGGTGAAACACCTAGAGGGGGTTAGACAGGTGAGATAGATGACAGTCAGGTGAAACACCTAGAGGGGGTTAGACAGGTGAGGTAGATGACAGTCAGGTGAAACACCTAGAGGGGGTTAGACAGGTGAGATAGATGACAGTCAGGTGAAACACCTAGAGGGGGTTAGACAGGTGAGGTAGATGACAGTCAGGTGAAACACCTAGAGGGGGTTAGACAGGTGAGATAGATGACAGTCAGGTAAAACACCTAGAGGGGGTTAGACAGGTGAGGTAGATGACAGTCAGGTGAAACACCTAGAGGGGGTTAGACAGGTGAGATAGATGACAGTCAGGTAAAACACCTAGAGGGGGTTAGACAGGTGAGGTAGATGACAGTCAGGTGAAACACCTAGAGGGGGTTAGACAGGTGAGATAGATGACAGTCAGGTGAAACACCTAGAGGGGGTTAGACAGGTGAGGTAGATGACAGTCAGGTGAAACACCTAGAGGGGGTTAGACAGGTGAGATAGATGACAGTCAGGTAAAACACCTAGAGGGGGTTAGACAGGTGAGGTAGATGACAGTCAGGTGAAACACCTAGAGGGGGTTAGACAGGTGAGATAGATGACAGTCAGGTAAAACACCTAGAGGGGGTTAGACAGGTGAGATAGATGACAGTCAGGTGAAACACCTAGAGGGGGTTAGACAGGTGAGGTAGATGACAGTCAGGTAAAACACCTAGAGGGGGTTAGACAGGTGAGATAGATGACAGTCAGGTGAAACACCTAGAGGGGGTTAGACAGGTGAGGTAGATGACAGTCAGGTGAAACACCTAGAGGGGGTTAGACAGGTGAGATAGATGACAGTCAGGTGAAACACCTAGAGGGGGTTAGACAGGTGAGGTAGATGACAGTCAGGTAAAACACCTAGAGGGGGTTAGACAGGTGAGATAGATGACAGTCAGGTGAAACACCTAGAGGGGGTTAGACAGGTGAGGTAGATGACAGTCAGGTGAAACACCTAGAGGGGGTTAGACAGGTGAGGTAGATGACAGTCAGGTGAAACACCTAGAGGGGGTTAGACAGGTGAGGTAGATGACAGTCAGGTGAAACACCTAGAGGGGGTTAGACAGGTGAGGTAGATGACAGTCAGGTGAAACACCTAGAGGGGGTTAGACAGGTGAGGTAGATGACAGTCAGGTGAAACACCTAGAGGGGGTTAGACAGGTGAGGTAGATGACAGTCAGGTGAAACACCTAGAGGGGGTTAGACAGGTGAGATAGATGACAGTCAGGTGAAACACCTAGAGGGGGTTAGACAGGTGAGGTAGATGACAGTCAGGTGAAACACCTAGAGGGGGTTAGACAGGTGAGATAGATGACAGTCAGGTGAAACACCTAGAGGGGGTTAGACAGGTGAGGTAGATGACAGTCAGGTGAAACACCTAGAGGGGGTTAGACAGGTGAGGTAGATGACAGTCAGGTGAAACACCTAGAGGGGGTTAGACAGGTGAGGTAGATGACAGTCAGGTGAAACACCTAGAGGGGGTTAGACAGGTGAGGTAGATGACAGTCAGGTGAAACACCTAGAGGGGGTTAGACAGGTGAGGTAGATGACAGTCAGGTGAAACACCTAGAGGGGGTTAGACAGGTGAGGTAGATGACAGTCAGGTGAAACACCTAGAGGGGGTTAGACAGGTGAGATAGATGACAGTCAGGTGAAACACCTAGAGGGGGTTAGACAGGTGAGGTAGATGACAGTCAGGTGAAACACCTAGAGGAAGATACACACGGTAGATACACACAGTCAGTGGTGGATTTAGGTATAGGTGACATGGGCAGCCGCCCAGGGCGGCATCTTCCCGGGGGCGGCACAGGGCGCCCGCACCCAAAAAAACGGAATGGTGACATTTGCGTAGATTTGTTTTTTATCACTCAATTGCACGTCACGTCAATGATATCATGTCACCGTGTGGGACTGTGGGTCAATTAACCTTGTTGGAGTGGGCGCCCTGATTCTAGTTGTGAGCTAGGCAGGCTACTGCCTGGGAAGGTCTCCCACTCAGAAGTACGAGATGGGGAGGGGGGCGAGGGTAGGTTGACCTCAGGTCTCCCCACTGGAAGCCTGAGGTAGGGGGAGCGGGGGTAGGTTGACCTCAGGTCTCCCCACTGGAAGCCTGAGGTAGGGGGAGCGGGGGTAGGTTGACCTCAGGTCTCCCCACTGGAAGCCTGAGGTAGGGGGAGCGGGGGTAGGTTGACCTCAGGTCTCCCCACTGGAAGCCCGAGGTAGGGAGAGCGGGGGTAGGTTGACCTCAGGTCTCCCCACTGGAAGCCCGAGGTAGGGGAGGCGGGGGTAGGTTGACCTCAGGTCTCCCCTCTGGAATCCCGAGGTAGGGAGGGCGGGGGTAGGTTGACCTCAGGTCTCCCCTCTGGAAGCCCGGGGTAGGGGAGGCGGGGGTAGGTTGACCTCAGGTCTCCCCACTGGAAGCCCGAGGTAGGGGGAGAGCGGGGGAATCTATCAAATAGCGCACCTCTAACTTTGTAAAGTACTAATGCAAAAAATCGTTCAGAATAAAATAAAACCAGTCCGCACACCACCAAGGTGAATTGGTTTAGTCTTGACTCTTGGTTGACAGTGTTGGGGTATGGGTAATGTATTGATGCTCGAATGCCACATCAACACAAATTTATTTCTATTTGTCTTTGTTACTTCAATTTGATATATAGGAGTCTTATTTTCGTATATATGTTTTTATATTTATTTAGTTTTAAAAGTTATGCTTATATATTTGTGCTGTTCCAAATGTGTGAATAAAAATTACAGTTAGTGCAGAATGCTGACAAGATACACTAACTCAGGGACAATATGGCTGGTGTAGTAACACATGGTCCTGTTAGTCCTGTCGGACCTGTTGGACCTGTTGGTCCTGAGCGATTAGTGCTGTTTGAGGTCAGTTCGGTTTCGGTTAGATTATTAAAAGATAATCACGGTTTTCAATTTTAGGTTTTGATTATTTGGGTAGAATGCTGTAACACAGAATAATATTTGGGTAGAATGCTGTAACACAGAATATGTCCCATGATGGCAGGGACATCCCATTAATGCTTATCATTTACATTTTAGTCATTTAGCAGACGCTCTTATCCAGAGCAACTTACAGTATGAATGCATACATTTCATACATTTTTTTCTCCGTACTGGTCCCCCGTGGGAATTGAACCCACAACCCTGGCGTTGCTAACACCATGCTCCACCAACTGAGCCACACGGGACCAATTATCACTTATTAAACATACTTGATTTACATTACATTACTTTAATAAAATATTTTAGTTGTGTATATTAAATGTATTTTATTTGATGACTTTATTATTTCATTCCAAGTCATCATCTCATCTCTATAGAGCTGTTGCCTACGCTGTCTGACAAAATCACTATTTGCTTGTTCTTCAAAGTAAATAAGTCATACTTTTATTTCTGCTGAATACCAACTATCAATCATTTAGATCACGTATTTTCAGGTAGTGATACCTTGGGAAGCAACAGCTGCTCTCTATATCACCTCAGAATGACAATCACACCTTTTTTTTCTGTCTCTTCTGTAGCAGGCGTAAAAGAAACACAGGATAAGTTGATGTGCAATGGATTGTGGTCATTGTAGTTAATTACCACATTTTATGTGCTAAACTATGTAGAGTATTGGCCTGTTGGAAACTACAACTCCTAAAAATACAAATCACACAGTTCAGGCAGTTCAACTGCGCAATATGCGAATTGAGCTCACAGGGGGGAAAAAAAAGAAATAAAAGGAATTCAAGTAATTGAGCCGTTAGCTGCTTAAAGTCGATGTCCACGACAATCTAATTAGCATAAGAAAAAAATCCTGAGCGTTTGAGCTAGAGATATACGTTTTTCTGAATTCGATGCCCCTCAATCCAGCTAGAGTGGTGTTTGTCAAACCTGGAGACAGGGGCGCAACTTTCACTGGGGACGGGGGGTGGGTCATGTCCCCACCACATTCTGAAATTGCATTTTGTCCCCCCCCAGTTTTATCACCCCACCAACCCCCACCCTACCAACCCATCAACCCCCACCGCACCAACCCCCACCGCACCAACCCCCACCAACCCATCAACCCCCACCGCACCAACCCCCACCAACCCATCAACCCCCACCCCACCAACCCCCACCAACCCATCAACCCCCACCAACCCATCAACCCCCACCGCACCAACCCCCACCAACCCATCAACCCCCACCAACACATCAACCCCCACCGCACCAACCCCCACCAACCCACACCAACCCATCAACCCCCACCGCACCAACCCCCACCAACCCATCAACCCCCACCAACCCATCAACCCCCACCGCACCAACCCCCACCAACCCATCAACCCCCACCCCACCAACCCCCACCAACCCCCACCAACCCACACCAATCCCCACCGCACCAACCCACACCAACCCCCACCGCACAAACCCCCACCAAGCACCACCGCACAAACCCCCACCAACCCCCACCAAGCACCACCGCACCAACCCCCTACCTGTTGATGACTGGTAGACATGCACTTAAGAGGGGAAGGATGAGGAGAGTAGGAGGAGGGTTTAGGTCAAAGGGAAGGAGAGAAGCACACACCTTCCGTGAGGGAGGAAACAGGCAAAGAGATCTCCATGCAAGCGGCAGACTGGGCCTTGCGGAAGGGTGGTCGGCCGGGCCCTCTCCGGGTGAGCCGCGAGCCCTCAGGAGCCCCTGGAATGCGAGACTTCCCCACGGAGCATGGCTGGGAGGTGGGGCTAGTGCAATGTCCATTGACATGATCTGCAACAAAGACAAAGCATTAGCAAACAACTTCAAGAAAACAAAACGGAGAGATGAGAAAAGTCTACAATAAGGACAAGATGAGAGAAAGAGTTGGTGAATTAGAGTTAAAGAAAAAGTCAGTGATTTATAGTTAAAGAGATAGAGTTAGTGAATTATAGTTAAAGAGATAGAGTTAGTGATTTATAGTTAGAGATAGAGTTAGTGATTTATAGTTAAAGAGATAGCGTTAGTGAATTATAGTTAAAGAGATAGAGTTAGTGATTTATAGTTAAAGAGATAGTTAGTGATTTATAGTTAAAGAGATAGAGTTAGTGAATTATAGTTAGAGATAGAGTTAGTGATTTATAGTTAAAGAGATAGAGTTAGTGATTTATAGTTAAAGAGATAGTGATTTATAGTTAAAGAGATAGAGTTAGTGATTTATAGTTAAAGAGATAGAGTTAGTGATTTATAGTTAACCCTCTAGAGTCGACGTCTGCAAAAATGAAATCAGCATAAAAAAAATCCCCATCAAAATCCAACACTTTCGTATTTGAGGTGAAACGTAGCATAGCTAGAGCGATGTTTGTCAGACCATGAGACAAATCGGTCTTCTCACGAAAACATCTCTGTAGTGTCCAAATGGTTTGGCCCACAAACTATTATAGTAACCCCTCAGTAGAAAGGCGAGTCTCTCATGAACATGAAGATGTCAGCTGTTCAGTAGAAAGTTATTTTAGATATTTTTTGGGACTATCTGTTTGTCCAGAAAGAACGTGTTTCTATTGGCTAAGAGCAGTAAGGCCAAATTTAATGTTTCATATATATATATATATATATTTATATATATGTATTTATTATACCTTAAGGGTTCCTAAAACTCAAAATCTAATAGCTAAATGATCCTTGATATTACTTTTTTTGTTGTTGTAACTTTTATCCCCCTTTTTTGGTGATTTGGTAGTTACAGTCTTGTCCCATCGCTGCAACTCCCCTACGGACTCTGGAGAGGCGAAGGTCCAGAGTCATGCGTCCTCTGAAACACGACTCCGCCAAGTTGCTCTGCTTTTTAACACACTGCTCAATAAAACCCGGGAAGCCAGCCTCACAAGGAGTCGCTAGAGTGCAATGAGATAAGGAAATCTCGGCCGGCCAAACGTTCTCCTAACCCGTGAAGACGCTGGGACAATTGTGCGCCGCCTCATGCATCTCGCAGTCACGGCCGAACCCGGGTCTGTAGTGACACATGAAGCACTGCAACGCAGTGCCTTAGACCACTGCACCACTCAGAAACATATACATTTTAGTCATTTAGCAGACGCTCTTATCCAGAGCAACTTACAGTAGTGAATGCATACATTTCATACATTTTTTCTCCGTACTGGTCCCCCGTGGGAATCAAACCCACAACCCTGGCGATGCAAACACCATGCTCTACCAACTGAGCCACACAGGACCATTGATATGGCCATCTTAAAACAATTCCACAAGTTAGCTTAGTAGAACCCCCCCTCCTGCTTAGACTCTAGAGGGAGAGAGAAAGTTGGATACAGAAATAGTCGACATAGAAGGAGAAGATTTAATTCATCTGTGCCAAAAAAATAAAGAAATATCAAAAGGAATATTGATGAAAATAACTAGCTAAGATAAACAACTGATGTTAGAGAACATTCAGTAGGATCCGGCATTGAACAGGATCAGAGCCTTTCATCCTCTCTATCTTTGTCCTTTGATGTGGCATTGAGAGCATTTCACACTATCTGAACCAAACTTTATCTTACATTTGAGAATTAAAGTTGGGTTATCAATGACCAGCAAGGTGTTCAGCAGACCAGCATCAGGAGTGGTGCAGAACTTAAAATATTAAAGAAATCATAGACCTTCGGGTGGATTCCAGAGTGAATCAATATTCAACTACAGTTGGTTGATACTGTAGAGGAATAATGTGGAGAGGAATACTGTGGAGAGGAATACATGAATACTTTGGAGAGGAATACATGAATACTGTGGAGAGGAATACATGAATACTGTGGAGAGGAGTACATGAATACTGTGGAGAGGAATACATTAATACCGTGGAGAGCAGTACATGATAAAATGGCGCCGGAAGAAATTGCAGCAGTTTTACTATATGTTTTGTTTCACTTTATTTGTAACTTATTTTGAACATAATGTTTCTGCAACCGTATCTTACGGCAAAAAAAGAGCTTCTGGATATCAGGACAGCGATTACTCACCTCAGATTAGACAAATATTTTTTCTACAACAAGGAGGACGCACAAGACATTCTCCAAACACCCCACAGGGCTGACATCCCCGTTATTAACAAGAGGAAGCGACGCAGGTACAGAGGACAAAGAGCCAGATGCTGGTCAGGTCCCGGAGAAGGCGAGTGGGAAAGCTGCCGTTACCGTCAATACTATTCGCCACCGTGCAATCATTGGACAATAAATTAGACGAGGTACGATCACGAATATCCTACTAACAGTACATCAAAAACTGTAGTATCCTATGTTTCACGAAATTGTAGCTGAATGACGACATGGATATTCAGATAGCGGGATATACGCTGCACCGGCAAGATAGAACAGCACACTCCGATAAGATGAGGCGGGGCGATCTGTGCATATTTGTAAACAGCTGGTGCACGAAATCTAAGGAAGTCTCTAGATTTGGCTCGTGTGAAGTAGAGTATATTGTGATAAATTGCAAACCACACTACTTGCCTAGAGAGTTTTCAGCTATACTTTCGTGGCTGTTTATTTACCACCACAGACAGATGCTGGCACTAAGACCGCACTCAGTCAGCTGTATAAGGAAATAAGCAAACAAGAAACTGCTCACCCAGAGGTGGCGCTCCTAGTGGCCGGAGACTTTAATGCAGGGAAACTTAAATCAGTTCTATCAAATTTCTATCAACATGTTAAATGTGCAACCAGAGGGAAAAAAAACTCTAGATCACCTGTACTCCACACACAGAGACGGTAAATTGGTAAATTCGACCACAACTCTATCCTCCTGATTCCTGCTTACAAGCAAAAATGAAAGCAGGAAGCACCAGTGACTCGGTCAATAAAAAAGTGGTCAGATGAAACAGATGCTAAACTACAGGACTGTTTTGCTATCACAGACTGGAATATGTTCTGGGATTCTTCCGATGGCATTGAGGAGTACACCACATCAGTCACTGGCTTTATCAATAAGTGCATCGAAGACGTCGTCCACACAGTGACTGTATGTACATACACCAACCAGAAGCCATGGATTACAGTCAACATTCGCACTGAGTTAAAGGGTAGAGCTGCCGCTTTCAAGGTGCGGGACTCTAACCCGGAAGCTTACAAGAAATCCTGCTATGCCCTGCGACGAACCATCAAATAGGCAAAGCGTCAATACAAGGCTAAGATTGAATCATCATGTACATTTGCATTGTGTCCCGCCATCCACCCCCGCCAACTGCTCTTTTACGCTACTGCTACTCTCTGTTCATCATATATGCATAGTCACTTTAACCATATCTACATGTACATACTACCTCAATCAGCCTGACTAACCAGTGTCTGTATGTAGCCTCGCTACTTTATAGCCTCGCTACTGTATATAGCCTGCCTTTTTACTGTTGTTTTATTTCTTTACCCACCTATTGTTCACCTAATACCATTTTTGCACTCTTGGTTAGAGCCTGTAAGTAAGCATTTCACTGTAAGGTCTACTACACCTGTTGTATTCGGCGCACGAGACAAATAAACTTTGATTTGATTTGAGTTGAATACTATGGAGAGGAATACTATGGAGAGGAATACATGAATACTATGGCGAAAGGAATACTGTGGAGAGGAATACATGAATACTGTGGAGAGGAATACATGAATACTGTGGAGAGGAAAACTGTGGAGAGGAATACATGAATACTATGGAGAGGAATACATTAATACTGTGGAGAGGAATACATGAATACTGTGGAGAGGAATACATGAATACTGTGGAGAGGAATACATGAATACTGTGGAGAGGAAAACTATGGAGAGGAATACATGAATACTATGGAGAGGAATACATTAATACTGTGGAGAGGAATACATGAATACTGTGGAGAGAAACTGTGGAGAGGAATACTATGGAGAGGAATACTGTGGAGAGGAATACTATAGAGAGGAATACTATGGAGAGGAATACTATGGAGAGGAATACTGTGGAGAGGAATACATGAATACTGTGGAGAGGAATACTGTGGAGAGGAATACTATGGAGAGGAATACATGAATACTGTATATAGGAATACATGAATACTGTGGAGTAGGAATACATGGATACTGTGGAGAGGAATACTATGGAGAGGAATACATGAATACTGTATATAGGAATAAATGAATACTGTGGAGAGGAATACATGGATACTGTGGAGAGGAATACTATGGAGAGGAATACATGAATACTGTGGAGAGGAATACTATGGAGAGGAATACATGAATACTGTGGAGAGGAATACTGTGGAGAGGAATACATGAATACTGTATATAGGAATACATGAATACTGTGGAGTAGGAATACATGGATACTGTGGAGAGGAATACTATGGAGAGGAATACATGAATACTATGGAGAGGAATACATGAATACTGTGGAGAGGAATACATGAATACTGTGAAGAGGAATACATGAATACTGTGGAGAGGAATATTGTGGAGAGGAATACTGTGGAGAGGAATATTTTGTAGAGGAATACATGAACACTGTGGAGAGGACTAATGTGGAGCGGAATACATGAATACTGTGGAGAGGAATACATGAATACTGTGGAGAGGAATACATGAATATTGTGGAGAGGAATACATGAATACTGTGTATAGGAATACATGAATACTGTGGAGAGGAATACATGAATACTGTACAGAGGAATACATTAATACTGTGTAGAGGAATGCATGAATACTGTGGAGAGGAATACATGAATACTGTGGAGAGGTATACATTAATACTGTGTATAGGAATACATGAATACTGTGGAGAGGAATACATGAATACTGTATATAGGAATACATGAATACTGTGGAGAGGAATACATGGATACTGTGGAGAGGAATACATTGAATACTTTGGAGTGGAAATCTGAGGGAAAGTTGTACAACTGAATGCCTTCAACTACTATGTGTCTTCCTGCATTAAACTGAAACCCTCTGAATCAGAGAGATGCGAGGGGCTGCCTTAATCAACATCCACAGCGCTCGGGGAAAAGTGGGTTAACTGCCTTGCTCAGGGGCAGAACAACAGATTTTTACCTTATCAGCTCAGGGATTCAATCCAGCAACCTTTCAGTTACTGGCCCAAGACTCTAACCACTAGGCTACCTACCTTGGAGAGGAATTATGTGGACTGGAATACTGTGGAGAGGAATTCTGTGGAGAGGAATACATGAAAACTGTGGAGAGGAATACTGTGGAGAGGAATTCTGTGGAGAGGAATACTGTGGAGAGGTATACATGAACACTGTGGAGAGGAATATTTTGTAGAGGAATACATGAACACTGTGGAGAGGACTAATGTGGAGTGGAATACATGAATACTGTGGAGAGGAATACATGAATACTGTGGAGAGGAATACATGAATACTGTGGAGAGGAATACTGTGGAGAGGAATTCTGTGGAGAGGAATTCTGTGGAGAGGAATTCTGTGGAGAGGAAAACTGTGGGCTGGAATACCGTGGAGAGGAATTCTGTGGACTGGGATTCTGTGGAGAGGAATAGTGTGGATAGAAATTCTGTGGAGAGAATTCTGTGTACTGGAATTCTGTGCAGAGGAATTCTGTGGAGATAATTCTGTGGAGAGGAATTCTGTGGAGAGGAATTCATGTGGAGAAGAATTCTGTGGAGAAGAATTCTGTGGAGAAGAATTCTGTGGACTGGAATACCGTGGACTGGAATTCTGTGCAGAGGAATTCTGTGGAGAGGAATTCATGTGGAGAGGAATTCTGTGGAGAAGAATTCTGTGGAGAAGAATTCTGTGGAGAGGAATTCTGTGGAGAGGAATTCATGTGAGGAGGAATTCTGTGGAGAGGAATACTGTGGACTGGAATTCCATGGAGAGGAATTCTGTGGACTGGAATACTGTGGACTGGAATACCGTGGAGAGGAATTCTGTGGAGAGGAATTCTGTGGAGAGGAATTCTGTGGAGAGGAATTCATGTGAGGAGGAATTCTGTGGAGAGGAATTCTGTGGAGAGGAATTCTGTGGAGAGGAATACTGTGGACTGGAATACCGTGGAGAGGAATTCTGTGGACTGGAATTCTGTGGAGAGGAATACTGTGGAGCGGACGTCTGTGTTAGAGCAGAGCACTCTGCCATGTTCATGTGTTGACATTCAAGTAAACAAAACTTTGGCTGCATATTGACTGACAGCTCCCATTGAAGCACTGTTACATCTCACATCGGCAGTCATGTTGTACCTACAGGGCGGCCTGTAGGGAGGAATCCTGGTTGAGAACTGTTTCATAATGTGAGTTGGCACAGTGTTAAACTACAAACTACAAATCCCTTGTTAAGCCCATTGATGCCTATTTGTTTGACTTCCTAAGTGTGGATGAAAGACTCTGTGATGCCACCCAGTTCACGTGCACCTGCAGCCCAGTTTCACAGCAGGCTGTACCAGCGCAATACAGGGCTTGGAAACTGGCGATAACTGTAGTGTATAAGAGCCAATGAACGTGCCACATAACTATGCCATTGTGTGTCTGGCTAGCAGTTATCATCATGGTTGGAGCTGCAAATCAATGGTTTGCCCTGGCACAGTCTAAAGGAAACTGATCCACTTCGGGACAAATGGCACTGTACCCCCACACTCATACGCACTGCTCAGATAACTATCTACAACCAACTACAACTAACTACAGTACATACATTACTATGATAATTAATTATTATTATTAATGAATTATTACTATGATAACTATGATAGTTAACCCACTGTTCCTAGGCCATCATTGAAAATAAGAATTTGTTCTTAACTGACTTGCCTAGTTAAATAAAGGTAAAATTAAAAAAATAAAAATAATAATTACTATGATAATATAATAGAAAAGGCTGTGATGAAGATATTTTCCCACTGCATTAATGTAACATTTAATTTTCACTGATTGGAATACTGCTTGGATTCCAGCTTGACTATTTTTTATTAGCTATCAAGGTTGAGGACAAATAGAAATATAAAAGAGGTAGGTTTACTATTATCGTATTCAATCTTAATAGCTACTTAATTGAACTCTGTCTCACTCCTCTATAAATTCCAGAAAAAACCCTAAAACCATTTCAAACCTGTTTTTTCTCCTCCTTCCTAGCTCTGACTTTGCTGATAGCTACTTTATTGAGTAGGAGAGAGAGAGAGAGAGAGAGAGAGAGAGGGAGAGAGAGAGAGAGCAGTGACTAAGACAGAGCAGAAGCAGGAGACAGAGAGAACTGTGACTGTAGGACAGAGACAGAGCAGAAGCAGGAGACGGAGACAGAGAACTGTGACTGTAGAACAGAGCAGAAGCAGGAGACGGAGAGAACTGTGACTGTAGGACAGAGCAGAAGCAGGAGACAGAGAGAACTGTGACTGTAGGACAGAGCAAAAGCAGGAGACGGAGACAGAGAACTGTGACTGTAGGACAGAGCAGAAGCAGGAGACGGAGACAGAGAGAACTGTGACTGTAGGTCAGAGCAGAAGCAGGAGACGGAGACAGAGAGAACTGTGACTGTAGGACAGAGACAGAGCAAAAGCAAGAGAGGGAGAGAACTGTGACTGTTGGACAGAGCAGAAGCAGGAGACGGAGACAGAGAGAACTGTGACTGTAGGTCAGAGCAGAAGCAGGAGACAGAGAGAACTGTGACTGTTGGACAGAGCAGAAGCAGGAGACAGAGAGAACTGTGACTGTAGGACAGAGCAGAAGCAGGAGACGGAGACAGAGAGAACTGTGACTGTAGGTCAGAGCAGAAGCAGGAGACAGAGAGAACTGTGACTGTAGGACAGAGCAGAAGCAGGAGACGGAGACAGAGAGAACTGTGACTGTAGGTCAGAGCAGAAGCAGGAGACAGAGAGAACTGTGACTGTTGGACAGAGCAGAAGCAGGAGACAGAGAGAACTGTGACTGTAGGACAGAGCAGAAGCAGGAGACGGAGACAGAGAGAACTGTGACTGTAGGTCAGAGCAGAAGCAGGAGACAGAGAGAACTGTGACTGTAGGACAGAGCAGAAGCAGGAGAGGAGACAGAGAGAACTGTGACTGTAGGACAGAGCAGAAGCAGGAGACAGAGAGAACTGTGACTGTAGAACAGAGCAGAAGCAGGAGACAGAGAGAACTGTGACTGTTGGACAGAGCAGAAGCAGGAGACGGAGAGAACTGTGACTGTAGGAGGTGTAGGATGTAAAGAGATGTACTGACAAAGAGCGTGTCTCTAGAATCTAGAGGAAATGCAGAATAGTCCAGTCACAATGGAGTTAGTCCTGTTTGGAGATAGAAAATGATTATTGCCTTACCTCCTTACTTCATTTGCACACACTGTATACAGATTTTTCTATTGTGTTATTGACTGTACGATTGTTTATCCCATGTGTAACTCTGTGCTGTTTTTGTCGCACTGCATTGCTTTATCTTGGCCAGGTTGCAATTGTAAATGAGAACTTGTTCTCAACTGGCCTACCTGGTTAAATAAAGGTGAAATACATGTTTTTTAAGTGTTGTTACCATGTTTCACGAGCTGAAATAAAAAATTCCAGAATTTTCGATACGAACAAAAAGCTTATTTCTCTCAAACTTTGTGCACAAATTTGTTTACATCCCTGTTAGTGAGCATTTCTACTTTGCCAAAATAAACCATCCACCTGACAGGTATGACATATTAAAAAGTGGATTAAACAGCATGATCATTACACAGGTGCAACTTGTGCTGGGCCACTCTAAAATGTACAGTTTTGTCACACAACACAATGTCACAGATGTCTCAAGTTTTGAAGGAACTTGCAATTGGCATACTAACTGCAGGAATGTCCACCAGAGCTGTTGCCAGATAATTAAATGTTCATTTCTCTACCATAAACTGCCTCCAACATTGCTTTAGAGAATTTGGCAGTATGTCCAACCGTTCTCTCAACATGTAACCACGTCAGCCCAGGACCTCCACATCTGGCTTCTTCACCTGCGGGATCGTCTGAGACCAGCAACCCGGACAGCTGATGAAACTGAGGAGTATTTCTGTCTGTAATAAAGCCCTTCTTTTGGGAAAAACTAATTCTGATTGGCTGGGCCTGGCTCCCCAGTGGGTGGATCTGGCTCCCTAGTTGGAGGGCCTATGCCCTCCCACGCCCACCCATGGCTGCACCTAGATTAAGGCCTGATGAATTTATTTAAATTGACTGATTTCCTCAGATGAACTGTAACTCAGTAAAATATTAGAAAATTGTTGCTTGATGCAATTATATTTTTTGTTGCGTATAGATAGAGAATGGTGCAATCGTGATAGACTGAGAGTACGTTTAGAAATGCATTTCCCAATCAGATATGGGCATGAGGTAAGAACCACCTTTAGAAAAAACTTGCAAAATGTACGATAAACAAAATGTTTACGACGGGTAAAACAAAACATGATAAAGTTCACTTAGAAGAGGCCAACAGTCTCATGATGAGCTGGTCGAGTGGAAGAAGTGAGTGTTCAGATTCACTGATCGTGTGAAGAAGAAACTATTTGATGTAAGAAACATAAATAAAACAAATGCAAATGTGTATTTGCAAAATAACAGGACAAACAAGGAAGTAAAATGGATCAAACGAAAAGAGGGAACTGCTGGCTTTTCGCCTACCGTACCAAGATCAGTCTTAAGATCAGTTGGCAGGCTTAACTTTCTGCCGGGTCCCTTTACTGAAACAAAAGACATGGGAAAAGAAAAGAATAGTTAATCTTTTCAAAACAAAACAAAACCAAAAATGGAAAAAACGAAAGTAAAAGTAGAACGATGCAGAAACAAAAGTTCAAACAAACAGAAGGAAAAAAAATGGGGGAAAATGTCTAATCAACATAATCAGAAACGTGTGAACGTGTGTAGTTGTTGCACATGGCAGGCAGATGCAGAGTCTACATGGTATTCCCAGGCTACCAGTTAGAGAATAGAGACACAGGGACAGTGAAACCAGGCAGATGCAGAGTCTACATGGTATTCCCAGGCTCCCAGTTAGAGAATAGAGACACAGGGACAGTGAAACCAGGCAGATGCAGAGGCTACATGGTATTCCCAGGCTCCCAGTTAGAGAATAGAGACACAGGGACAGTGAAACCAGGCAGATGCAGAGGCTACATGGTATTCCCAGGCTCCCAGTTAGAGAATAGAGACACAGGGACAGTGAAACCAGGCAGATGCAGAGGCTACATGGTATTCCCAGGCTCCCAGTTAGAGAATAGAGACACAGGGACAGTGAAACCAGGCAGATGCAGAGGCTACATGGTATTCCCAGGCTACCAGTTAGAGAATAGAGACACAGGGACAGTGAAACCAGGCAGATGCAGAGGCTACATGGTATTCCCAGGCTCCCAGTTAGAGAATAGAGACACAGGGACAGTGAAACCAGGCAGATGCAGAGGCTACATGGTATTCCCAGGCTCCCAGTTAGAGAATAGAGACACAGGGACAGTGAAACCAGGCAGATGCAGAGGCTACATGGTATTCCCAGGCTACCAGTTAGAGAATAGAGACACAGGGACAGTGAAACCAGGCAGATGCAGAGGCTACATGGTAATCCCAGGCTCCCAGTTAGAGAATAGAGACACAGGGACAGTGAAACCAGGCAGATGCAGAGGCTACATGGTATTCCCAGGCTACCAGTTAGAGAATAGAGACACAGGGACAGTGAAACCAGGCAGATGCAGAGGCTACATGGTATTCCCAGGCTCCCAGTTAGAGAATAGAGACACAGGGACAGTGAAACCTGTTTTGGGGCAAGTCTCCTTCCAGTTGTGTATTCCAAGTCTTCCTTTCTCGGGCCACTCAAAAGCAACGGATGTTGGTATATGTATTTGCTATACTTATTAGCTCTGACTTTGCTGATAGCTACTTTATTTTATTAAGTAAAAAATGTACTTCCTATGACTGAGAAATGTGTTTGTCCCACCTAGCTATCTTAATAAGATGAATACACGAACTGTAAGTCACTCTAAATGACTAAAATGTAAAAGTCAGGTTGTCAGCGTTCGCTAGAAGGCCTGGAGGGTAGGCATAAGAAGCAGAAATAAACGGGGAACTCACCACGAGCAACACAATCAAACCGATTGGAAAGAAACCAAACAGTTCAACATTTTGCGAGCACTTTGCAGTAGATACAGAACTGCAAAAGCACATGTTGAGAGAGATGGTCATTCATTTTTCCTCAGTTGATTCAAAGGACATACTATGAGGACACTGGTTGGTTGGATAATGATTCTGCTGGATGTTGTAAGAATGACAACATCAGGAAACCCCTCATTGTTCTCAAACCAATCTCTGTAAAGCAATGTTTCATGGTACCATGTGTTTTGGGTCAAGCTAGCAGATCAGCTGTTTTATGGTACCATGTGTTTTGGGGCAAGCTAGCAGATATGGGAAAGTGCAGTTATTTCATTGGGAAAGGGGGGATACCTAGTCAGTTGTACAACTGAATGCGGGGCACTGCCATAATCGACATCTACATCTTCGGCGCCCAGGGAACAGTGGATGAATTGCTTTGCTCAGGTGCAGAATTACATATTTTTACCTTGTCAGCCCGGGCATTCAAACCAGCAACCTTTGGGTTACTGGCCCAACGCTCCAACCACTAGACTACCTACCGCACCCATGTGGCACCATGTGTGTTGGGGCAAGCTAGCAGATCAGATGTTTTATGGCAGCATGTGTTTTGCGGCAAGCTAGCAGATCAGATGTTTCATGGTACCATGTGTTTTAGGTCAAGCTAGCAGATACTGGAAAGTGCAGTTATTTCATGGCACCATGTGTTTTGGGACAAGCTAGCAGATAGTAGAAAGTGTAGTTATTTCATGGCACCATGTGTTTTGGGACAAGCTAGCAGATCAGTTATTTCATGGCACCATGTGTTTTGGGACAAGCTAGCAGATCAGTTAATTCATGGTACCATGTGTTTTGGGACAAGCTAGCAGATCAGTTATTTCATGGCACCATGTGTTTTGGGACAAGCTAGCAGATAGTAGAAAGTGTAGTTATTTCATGGCACCATGTGTTTTGGGACAAGCTAGCAGATCAGTTAATTCATGGTACCATGTGTTTTGGGTCAAGCTAGCAGATCAGTTATTTCATGGTACCATGTGTTTTGGGACAAGCTAGCAGATCAGTTATTTCATGGCACCATGTGTTTTGGGACAAGCTAACAGATCAGTTATTTCATGGCACCATGTGTTTTGGGACAAGCTAGCAGATCAGTTATTTCATGGCACCATGTGTTTTGGGACAAGCTGCAGATCAGTTATTTCATGGTACCATGTGTTTTGGGACAAGCTAGCAGATCAGTTATTTCATGGCACCATGTGTTTTGGGTCAAGCTAGCAGATCAGTTATTTCATGGTACCATGTGTTTTGGGTCAAGCTAGCAGATCAGTTATTTCATGGCACCATGTGTTTTGGGTCAAGCTAGCAGATCAGTTATTTCAAGCTGGCAGATACTGGAAAGTGCTGTTATTTCATGGCACCATGTGTTTTGGGTAAAGCTTGCAGATCAGCTGTTTCATGGCACCATGTGTGAGTGGAATCCAGGACATTCTATCTTTGAAATGTAATACATGCCTATGGACCACAAAATAACACTGTTTTACAGATAATGTATTAAAGTCTCAAATTGAATTCCATCATCTTTCATTGACTTGAAGTAGGGGCAAAGTGGTACTGCTAAAGTAGAATAGAAAGTGGAGTTCTATCATTGTAAATTGCCCTGTCGGGAAAACAGAAATCAAAATGGATTTTGATGTACATTAAATGTTCCCTTTGTGTGATGCTTATTCCAAGATCAATAAAATGTATTTTAGTCTTACCGGTAAAGCCTATCAGATTAGTGTGGATATTAATTCAATTATTTGTGTGTGTGTGTGTGTGTGTGTGTGTGTGTGTGTGTGTGTGTGTGTGTGTGTGTGTGTGTGTGTGTGTGTGTGTGTGTGTGTGTGTGTTTTTGTTTAACTATCCTTGTGGGTACCAGAAGTCCTCACAATGATGGTAAAACAAGGAAAATTCAGACAAGTGGGGACATTTTGCCAGTCCCCTCGAGGAAAAATGCTATTTTAGGCTTGGCGGTTAGGTTTACAATTAGGGTTAGGGTTAGAATTATGGCTAGGGCTAGGGGTTATGGTTAGGGTTAGAATTATGGCTAGGGCTAGGGGTTATGGTTATGGTTAGAATTATGGCTAGGGCTAGGGGTTATGGTTAGGGTTAGAATTATGGCTAGGGCTAGGGGTTATGGTTAGGGTTAGAATTATGGCTAGGGCTAGGGGTTATGGTTAGGGTTAGAATTATGGCTAGGGCTAGGGGTTATGGTTAGGGTTAGAATTATGGCTAGGGCTAGGGGTTACAGTTAGGGTTAGAATTATGGCTAGGGCTAGGGGTTATGGTTAGGGTTATAATTATGGCTAGGGCTAGGGGTTATGGTTATGGTTAGGGTTAGAATTATGGCTAGGGCTAGGGGTTATGGTTAGGGTTAGAATTATGGCTAGGGCTAGGGGTTATGGTTAGGGTTAGAATTATGGCTAGGGCTAGGGGTTATGGTTAGGGTTAGAATTATGGCTAGGGCTAGGGGTTATGGTTAGGGTTAGAATTATGGCTAGGGCTAGGGGTTATGGTTAGGGTTAGAATTATGGCTAGGGCTAGGGGTTATGGTTAGGGTTAGAATTATGGCTAGGGCTAGGGGTTATGGTTAGGGTTAGAATTATGGCTAGGGCTAGGGGTTAGGGTTAGAATTATGGCTAGGGCTAGGGGTTATGGTTAGGGTTAGGGTTAGAATTATGGCTAGGGCTAGGGGTTATGGTTAGGGTTAGAATTATGGCTAGGGCTAGGGGTTATGGTTAGGGTTAGAATTATGGCTAGGGGTAGGGGTTATGGTTAGGGTTAGAATTATGGCTAGGGCTAGGGGTTATGGTTAGGGTTATAATTATGGCTAGGGCTAGGGGTTATGGTTAGGGTTATAATTATGGCTAGGGCTTGGGGTTATGGTTATAATTATGGCTAGAGGTTACGGTTAGGAGTTAGAGTTAGGTATTGTTTTAGGGTTAGGGGTTAAGGTTTAGGATTAAGTTTAGGGTTATGGTTAGGTTAAGTGTTAAGGTTAGGGTTAGGAGTTAGAGTTAGGTATAGTTTTAGGGTTAGGGGTTAAGGTTTAGGATTAAGTTTAGGGTTATGGTTAGGTTAAGTGTTAAGGTTAGGGTTAGGAGTTAGAGTTAGGTATAGTTTTAGGGTTAGGGGTTAAGGTTTAGGATTAAGTTTAGGGTTATGGTTAGGTTAAGTGTTAAGGTTAGGGTTAGATTAAGGCTTAGGGTTTAGGGAAAATAGGACCTTGGAAGTGAATGAATTCTTTGCTCCTCACAAGGATAGCAATGCAAAACTGTGTGTGTGTGTGTGTGTGTGTGTGTGTGTGTGTGTGTGTGTGCTGTGTGTGTGTGTGTGTAAGCACTAACAGCGACCAGATGCTGCATCCATGATGCGTAGCAGCATAATTGTGTAGCAACAGAGGAATACAATGATGGAATGACAGCTCTCTCTCCCATAGCATGGTGGAATTATCCACGCCATTTAACAGCTCAAACAGCGAAACTGTGCACTGTGCTAACAATGACGTTTAACAAATGACAGTATTTACATATTTGGGGACATAATTATGTCACACATTAACCTGTTGCCCAATGAAAGGCCAGTTTGTATTTCTCAGTTTAAGGAAAAATAAAAACGCACTGTATATTGTCTTAAATTCCATGATTGCCTCTAACTTCCATGTTATGGTAAATACAAAATGGAGTAAAGAGAGACATGGAGTTCTTCTCCCTAATATATTCCTAAAGCAAGCTGAAGCCTTAGTTACAGCAACATCACGGTGTCCATGCAGTTAGACACATCACAGTGTGGACGGTGAGTATTAGTATCACGTCCTGACCAGTAATAAGGGGTTATTTGTTATTGTAGTTTGGTCAGGGCGTGGCAGGGGGTGTTTGGTTTGTGTGTTTCGGGGTTTTTGGTTTATGTTCTAGATGATCTATTTCTATGTGTTTATCTAGCTTGTCTATTTCTATGTTAGTTTTGTCAATGACCTCCAATTAGAGACAGCTGGTTGTTGTTATCTCTGATTGGAGGCCATATTTAGTTGTGTGTGTTTTCACTTGTGTTTGTGGGTGGTTGTTTCCAGTATAGTCTGTGCACCTTACGGGACTGTTTTCGTCGTTTGTTTTGTTTAAGTGTTTTTTTCTTTAATAAATCCGAAGATGATCAATATACCCGTTGTATTTTGGTCCACTCCTTACGACGAACGTTACAATTAGATGTTGTTATCTTGTAACCCGATGGCTTTGTGGGTGAAAAACACCAAACAGACAAAGTCAGGGTTACAGATGAATGAGTGTCAGCGAAGCAGGAACAGCCAACACCATCATCTGAGGTGTGTGGCCTTCCTAAGAAGAACATGACAACAAAAACAACAACAACAACAACAACAACATAAGAACAACAACAACAACATAACAACAACATCAACATGACAACAACAACATAACAACATCAACATAACATCAACATAACAACAACATAACATCAACATAACAACAACATAACATCAACATAACAACAACATAACAACAACAGCATAACAACAACATCAACATGACAACAACAACATAACAACATCAACATAACATCAACATAACAACAACATAACATCAACATAACAACAACATAACAACAACAGCATAACAACATCAACATAACATCAACATAACAACAACAACATCAACATAACAACAACATAACATCAACATAACAACAAGAACATAACAACATCAACATAACATCAACAACATCAACATAACATCAACATGACAACAACAACATGACAACAACAACATGACAACAACATAACATCAACAACAACATGGATGGATGGATGGCAAAGGTGCTGAAGAGTTAGGGAGGAGTGTCCTCCCCTGCCTGCCTCAGAAGCACGGCTGATGACAGATGCAACGCCATAAGACCAGACCCAGCACAAAACACACATTGACCCCTACAGCTGGGGCAGAGACAATGCAACAACGCCTATAAGTTACAGATGCATGGATCACAATGTTAAAGTCAGGACAGACAAGTCTAGGAACACACTTGCTAGCATCCAAACACAACCAACCCTCCTCCCCAAACCATTCTGCCCAAACCATTCTCCCCAAACCATTCTCCCTACCCCCAACACCTCCCCTCGGACCACCCACACTCCCCCAGCGGTGGGATATGAGAGGGACAGGTTTCCCTGGGCCCTGGTCCCTCCTCTTACCATTGTACAGTAAGTAAAAGACTGGACTGCAGTGGTTGGCTCTCAGACTGGCCATGGGCTCAGGCATGGAACGAGGTACATAGTGAAGGGAGCTTGGGTAGGGACCTGGAAGAGATCCAAAAGAACACACAAGGAGGAACAAAACAAAACAAAAACGGGTGCATTGAGACAGAGAGACGTGCTGGTACATTGATGACAGTTGATTCTGAAGATAACAATACAAACTTGTGTGATAAAATAAGACTACAGCGCAACAAAAAAAAAACAGCCTCTGTAACAAAAACTATAACTACTACTGCTACTATCATTACATAGACAACTACTAACACCAGTCAACATCACAAATCCTCAAAACTAAATGAAATGGTGTTATTGATGATACAGATACAGTAACACCTGTTGTTAGCATTTATACTAGGAATTTCCTCACTCTGGTCAAAACCAACCAGCACCATCTTTAAACAGAGTGTTCTTCTAAAAGGTATCGATTCCAGACGTGGGTAACTAACTTTATGTACTTTCTTACTTTACTGTTGCTCTCTCACCTTTCCAAACTCAATCTCACATTCTCTCGACTCCTCGTGAAATAACACGGTGACTAGATTAGTTTTCAAACTTGGTGTGTAAGTGTGGTGTAAATATTGATCCCAGCTACACTCTCATTATAGGAGATAACAGCAGACACATCCAGCCCAGGTAGGTGGCTTCTGCACAGGAAGCTCCGTGACACCCACAGCACATCTCCTCTCTTCTCTTCTCCCGGAGTCTCGCCTCTAAATTGATCCTGCTTGCTCAGAGCCACTCTCTGGCATTTCAGCTTATTTGCCCAACCTCACGACTCGCCCCAGACTACATAACAGGGCAGGTACTACCATCAGCCGCAGCATCGACTACAACGGCCAGGAGAGCAGAAACCCAGACAACACAAAGAGACAATAACAATGTAAACAAACAACAACGTAAGAAAAGGGAGGAAGCAACAGAGGAAGATGAGCGGGCCCAATTAATGGGAAAAACGGGAAAAAGTTCCAACGGGAACGGGAAACAGGAACGGGAAACAGGAACAGGAAACGGGAAAAAAAAGAGGATGAGTCCTGGTGTGGAGCGGTGAGACAGACGGAGGAGGGAGGAGACCTCTTTATTGACATGGCAGAGAGGGGAGAGAGTTGATGGTGGATGGTTAACAGGATCTGGGTTCCATCTCTTCTTTCCTACCTCGGATATCCCCCATGTTCTAACTTTCACATTCTACCTCGTTTTCTCCATCCATACATGTGGCATTCTTTACACACTTCATAATTTTTTTTCTCTATCCAATTGTAGTATCACAGTGGAGCTATACCATATTCTCTCTCTCTCCATCTCTCTCTTGCTCTCTCTCTCTCTCTTTAATTATCTCTGCATTTAATAGAAGAGATGGGACTATATAATAGATAATAGACAACCCTGACCTATTCCACATAACTATGCACATTACATACCACCAACACTGGCACTTTAGAGAGATAACTTTGGTCCAGGCAGAGTGGGAGTCATGACAGGTACAGCAGGTCTTATACCCTATAGACTGGGGAGATACTGGACAGGGACAGCAGGTCTAATACCCTATAGACTGGGGAGATACTGGACAGGGACAGCAGGTCTAATACCCTATAGACTGGGGAGATACTGGACAGGGACAGCAGGTCTAATACCCTATAGACTGGGGAGATACTGGACAGGGACAGCAGGTCTATTACCCTATAGACTGGGGAGATACTGGACAGGGACAGCAGGTCTATTACCCTATAGACTGGAGAGATACTGGGCAGGGACAGCAGGTCTAATACCCTATAGACTGGGGAGATACTGGACAGGGACAGCAGGTCTATTACCCTATAGACTGGGGAGATACTGGACAGGGACAGCAGGTCTAATACCCTATAGACTGGGGAGATACTGGACAGGGACAGCAGGTCTAATACCCTATAGACTGGGGAGATACTGGACAGGGACAGCAGGTCTAATACCCTATAGACTGGGGAGATACTGGACAGGGACAGCAGGTCTAATACCCTATAGACTGGGGAGATACTGGACAGGGACAGCAGGTCTAATACCCTATAGACTGGGGAGATACTGGACAGGGACAGCAGGTCTATTACCCTATAGACTGGGGAGATACTGGACAGGGACAGCAGGTCTAATACCCTATAGACTGGGGAGATACTGGACAGGGACAGCAGGTCTATTACCCTATAGACTGGGGAGATACTGGACAGGGACAGCAGGTCTAATACCCTATAGACTGGAGAGATACTGGGCAGGGACAGCAGGTCTAATACCCTATAGACTGGGGAGATACTGGACAGGGACAGGAGGTCTAATACCCTATAGACTGGGGAGATACTGGACAGGGACAGCAGGTCTATTAGCCTATAGACTGGAGAGATACTGGACAGGGACAGGAGGTCTAATACCCTATAGACTGGGGAGATACTGGAGAGGGACAGCAGGTCTATTACCCTATAGACTGGGGAGATACTGGACAGGGACAGCAGGTCTAATACCCTATAGACTGGGGAGATACTGGACAGGGACAGCAGGTCTATTACCCTATAGACTGGAGAGATACTGGACAGGGACAGCAGGTCTATTACCCTATAGACTGGGGAGATACTGGACAGGGACAGCAGGTCTATTACCCTATAGACTGGGGAGATACTGGACAGGGACAGCAGGTCTAATACCCTATAGACTGGAGAGATACTGGACAGGGACAGCAGGTCTATTACCCTATAGACTGGGGAGATACTGGACAGGGACAGCAGGTCTATTACCCTATAGACTGGGGAGATACTGGACAGGGACAGCAGGTCTAATACCCTATAGACTGGGGAGATACTGGACAGGGACAGCAGGTCTAATACCCTATAGACTGGAGAGATACTGGACAGGGACAGCAGGTCTATTACCCTATAGACTGGGGAGATACTGGACAGGGACAGGAGGTCTAATACCCTATAGACTGGAGAGATACTGGGCAGGGACAGCAGGTCTAATACCCTATAGACTGGAGAGATACTGGGCAGGGACAGCAGGTCTAATACCCTATAGACTGGGGAGATACTGGACAGGGACAGGAGGTCTAATACCCTATAGACTGGAGAGATACTGGACAGGGACAGCAGGTCTATTACCCTATAGACTGGAGAGATACTGGACAGGGACAGGAGGTCTAATACCCTATAGACTGGAGAGATACTGGGCAGGGACAGCAGGTCTAATACCCTATAGACTGGAGAGATACTGGGCAGGGACAGCAGGTCTAATACCCTATAGACTGGAGAGATACTGGACAGGGACAGCAAGTTTTAATTCAATTCAATTCAAGGGGCTGTATTGGCATGGGAAACATATGTTTACATTGCCAAAGCAGGTTTCTCTGTCTGTCTGTCTGTCTGTCTGTCTGTCTGTCTGTCTGTCTGTCTGTCTGTCTGTCTGTCTGTCTGTCTGTCTGTCTGTCTGTCTGTCTGTCTGTCTGTCTGTCTGTCTGTCTGTCTGTCTGTCTGTCTGTCTGTCTGTCTGTCTGCCTGCCTGTCTGTCTGTCTGTCTGTCTGTCTGTCTGTCTGTCTGTCTGTCTGTCTGTCTGTCTAACCTTCAACTTTGGTCATTCCTCCTTTTTCAGTGTGAAAAAGACAAATATCAAACACCTATCTCCAGCTCCTTCTCAGCACAGCTGGTTCACTTTGAGCAGAGAGAAGACGGAGGGAGGGGAGTGATGGAGAGAAGACGGAGGGAGGGAGAGAGGGAAAGAAGACAGAGGGAGGGAGAGAGGGAGGGAAGACGGAGGGAGTGATGGAGAGAAGACGGAGGGAGGGAGAGAGGGAGGGAAGTGAGAGAGAGAAGACGGAGGGAGGGAGAGTGGGAGGGGAGTGAGAGAGAAGACGGAGGGAGGGAGAGAGGGAGAGAAGACAGAGGGAGGGAGAGAGGGGAAGTGAGAGAGAGAAGACAGAGGGAGGGGAGTGATGGAGAGAAGACAGAGGGAGGGAGAGAGGGAGGGAAGTGAGAGAGAGAAGATGGAGGGAGAGAAGGAGGGAAGTGAGAGAGAGAGGGAGGGGAGTGAGAGAGAGAAGATGGAGGGAGGGAGATAGGGAGAGAAGACAGAGGGAGGGAGAGAGGGAGGGAAGTGAGAGAGAAGACAGAGGGAGGGGAGTGATGGAGAGAAGACAGAGGGAGGGAGAGAGGGAGGGAAGTGAGAGAGAGAAGATGGAGGGAGGGGAGTGAGAGAGAGAAGACGGAAGGAGGGAGAGAGGGAGGGGAGTGAGAGAGAGAAGACGGAGGGAGGGAGATAGGGAGAGAAGACAGAGGGAGGGAGAGAGGGAGGGAAGTGAGAGAGAAGACAGAGGGAGGGGAGTGATGGAGAGAAGACAGAGGGAGGGAGAGAGGGAGGGAAGTGAGAGAGAGAAGATGGAGGGAGGGGAGTTATGGAGAGAAGACAGAGGGAGGGAGAGAGGGAGGGAAGTGAGAGAGAGAAGATGGAGGGAGGGGAGTTATGGAGAGAAGACAGAGGGAGGGAGAGAGGAAGGGAAGTGAGAGAGAGAGAAGATGGAGGGAGGGGAGTGATGGAGAGAAGACAGAGGGAGGGAGAGAGGGAGGGAAGTGAGAGAGAGAGAAGATGGAGGGAGGGAGAGAGGGAGGGAAGTGAGAGAGAGAGAAGATGGAGGGAGGGAGAGAGGGAGAGAAGTGAGAGAGAGAGAAGATGGAGGGAGGGAGAGAGGGAGAGAAGACAGAGGTAGGGAGAGAGGGATAGAAGATGGAGGGAGGGAGGGAGAGAGGGAGAGAATATGGAGGGAGAGAGGGAGGGAGAGAGGGATAGAAGATGGAGGGAGGGAGGGAGAGAGGGAGAGAAGATAGAGGGAGGGAGGGAGGGATAGAAGATGGAGGGACGGAGAGAAGATGGAGGGAGGGAGGGAGGGAGGGAGGGAGGGAGGGAGGGAGGGAGGGAGGGAGGGAGGGAGAGAGAAGATGGAGGGAGGGAGAGAAGACGGGCAGTGGGAGAAACAATATTAATCTCTCCCTGTCTCAAACAGACACACACTGGCTGACTGACTAGCTCCAACACATCCATCTAGCATCCCGGCAGGACACTGCTTTCTCTCTCTCTCTCCCTCTCTCTCCCTCTCTTTCTCTCTAAATTGGCCTCTGATAGAGTACACATCTCCTATAATGATACCTAAATGCATTCAAAGTTGCTATAAAACATGACAAACACACACAGCTTCTAATTTTCCTCAACAACCACAGCAATGAGACAGTATTTATGTTTCCTAAATAGAGCTAACACTTTGAGACTCCTACTAGGTGATATGTCAATAGAGTTACCACTCACTTAATGTTACAGTGATACCCTAGTGACAGGTACAGTGTCCATACCCTAGTGACAGGTACAGTGTCCATACCCTAGTGACAGGTACAGTGTCTATACCCCAGTGACAGGCACAGTGTCCATACCCCAGTGACAGGTACAGTGTCCGTACCCCAGTGACAGGCACAGTGTCCATACCCCAGTGACAGGTACAGTGTCCATACCCTAGTGACAGGCACAGTGTCCGTACCCCAGTGACAGGTACAGTGTCCGTACCCCAGTGACAGGTACAGTGTCCATACCCCAGAGACAGGTACAGTGTCCATACCCCAGCGACAGGTACAGTGTCCATACCCCAGCGACAGGTACAGTGTCCATACCCCAGCGACAGGTACAGTGTCCATACCCCCGTGACAGGTACAGTGTCCATACCCCAGTGACAGGTACAGTGCCCACACCCCAGGGACAGGTACAGTGTCCATACCCCCGTGACAGGTACAGTGTCCGTACCCCCGTGACAGGTACAGTGTCCGTACCCCCGTGACAGGTACAGTGTCCATACCCCCGTGACAGGTACAGTGTCCATACCCCAGGGACAGGTACAGTGTCCATACCCCAGGGACAGGTACAGTGTCCATACCCCCGTGACAGGTACAGTGTCCATACCCCAGGGACAGTGTCCATACCCCCGTGACAGTTACAGTGTCCATACCCCAGGTACTGGTACAGTGTCCATACCCCAGGGACTGGTACCGTGTCCATTCCCCCGTGACAGGTACAATGTCCATTCCCCAGTGACAAGCACAGTGTCCATAACCAGAGGCTAGGTGTCTGCTGAAACAGACCTGCATTCCAGCAAGACCTTCATCACTGATCAGATATGACAGTCCTGTGAAGGGAGCTGGGGAGTGTGTGTGATGTGTGTGTGATGTGTTGTTGGGGGGGTTTTACTATTCTCGTGGGAACCAAAAGTCCTCCCAAGGATAGTAAAACAAGAAAAATTTGAACAAGTGTGGACAGTTAGCATGTCCCCACAAGGAAAAAGGCAATTTTAGGCTTAGGGGTTAATATTAAGGTTAGAATTAGAGTTAGGGTTAAGGTTAGTTTAAGGGTTAGGGTTTGGGGTTAGTGAAAATAGGATTTTGAATGTGTGTGTATATGTGTGTGTGCAGGGACAAAGTAAGGTATTACCTGAGGTGGGCGACTTGCTTCTCTCCATGTCCATGGACACCTGGTTGTCGGACAGTTCCGTTAGACCTGTCACAGCCAATCCGATTCCAAGAGGAAGATGAGGAGGAAGTGGGATAGAGAGAGACTCTTTAGTCATGGTCATATAAAGAAAACATGGTGATACAACAGACAGTTGTCAGTGTTGTAACAGTGTCTGTTGCCATGGTGACACAACAGTTACTGCTGTAACAGTGTCTGTTGCCATGGTAATACAACAGACAGTTGTCAGTGTTGTACCCGTGTCTGTTGCCATGGTGACACAACAGTTACTGCTGTAACAGTGTCTGTTGCCATGGTAATACAACAGACAGTTAGTTGTCAGTGCTGTAACAGTGCCTGTTGCCATGGTAATAGAACAATCAGTTGTCAGTGCTGTAACAGTGTCTGTTGCCACAGTGATACAACAGACAGTTGTCAGCGTTGTACCAGTGTCTGTTGCCATGGTGACACAACACTTACTGCTGTAACAGTGTCTGTTGCCATGGTAATACAACAGACAGTTGTCAGTGCTGTAACAGTGCCTGTTGCCATGGTAATATAACAATCAGTTGTCAGTGCTGTAACAGTGTCTGTTGCCACAGTGATACAACAGACAGTTGTCAGTGCTGTTACAGTGCCTGTTGCCATGGTGATACAACAGACAGTTGTCAGTGCTGTAACTGTGTCTGTTGCCATGGTGATACAACATACAGTTGTCAGTGCTGTAACCGTCTCTGTTGCCATGGTCATACAACACCCATTGACAGTAGTGTAACAGTGCCTGTTGCCATGGTGATACAACAGACAGTTGTCAGTGCTGTAACAGTGTATGTTGCCATGGTGATACAACATATAGTTGTCAGTAGCATAACAGTGTCTGTTGCCTTTCTGAGGATGACAACACTGATCCTGAAGCAACACACAAGATTCAGGAAGTTTCATCCATACATGATCATCGTATATTCACTTCCCACTGGGGGAAAAAAACTGGTTGAGTCAATGTTGTTTCCATGTCATTTCAACCACCAGGATCTATGTGATGATGGTGAATCCATTTTGAAAACAAATTGGATTTGTAAACGTAAGGGCATTGTCTTTTTTTTCACCCAACTTTTAACCTTAACCCAATGACATGCTGAACATTTTAGTTGATTTCACATTGAATTCACATTAGTTGACAACTCAATACAAATGTAAATCCAAACTAGACGTTGAACTGACGTCTGTGCCCAGATGGTTGTCCTGATGGTTGTCCTGTCATCTCACCTTTCTCTACTTATAATTGTCTAAAGACTTTCTGGAAATTGACAATAGCTATAGCCAGAGGGTTATAATGAATAATATGTCAATCCATGTTGAAGCTCGGGATCAGCTTAGCAAACCATCAGCATGCATGGCAACGAACACCATAGGAAATGAGGCCTGCACTTCAGAGTTTAAACTGCCTCAGTTGCCTTGTGGTTAGAGATTCCTCCCTGAGATTGGAAGGTTGGAAGTTCGATTCCCAGCCAAGTCATGCCAAAGACTGTATAAATGAGACCTGATGTGTCTCTGCTTGGCCCTCAGCATTAAGGAGATAGATTTGGGGTAAGGCCTGGCATCCTGTCCAAGGGACGTTGTACAGGAGGCCACCTCGCGCTACAGCAAGCCGCCTCGCGCTACAGGAAGTCGCCTTGTGCTACAGGAAGCCGCCTCGCGCTACAGGAAGCCGCCTCGCGCTACAGGAATCGGCCTCGCGCTACAGGAAGCCGCCTCGCGCTACAGGAAGTCGCCTCGCGCTACAGGAAGCCGCCTCGCGCTACAGGAAGCCGCCTCGCGCTACAAGAAGCCGCCTTTTACTCAAGTAATATTTTACTGGGTGACTTTCATTTTTACTTGAGTCATTTTCTATTAAGGTATCTTTACGTTTACTCAAATAATAAGATTAGTTATTATTTCCACCACTGAGGGTTGGAACCGAAATCATTTTCCAATCGTTTCGTTCTAAACAGAACCGTCTGAAATGGAAGGCAATGCCAATTCAGATGGTTAAAATATATGCAGTGCAAGCCTCATTCAAATAGACAAACACAAACAATAAAGACGGAACAAAGACCTCGTCGCAGAGTGATGAAGTTCGTCTTAAATCTAGTCATGTAGTAAAATCAGAAAACTCATGTGAAATCTAAACTTTAGTATTTTAGTTAATTAACTTAAATCATACAGTCTACCAGGACCATTAGACCAGTGTCCTTGAATTATGGTCAATGTTGCGTTTCATAATTTGCCATAAATCATCATAATTTCCCTAGTGTGTTGTATTTCATATTTCAAAGTGCATTGTTATAACTGAGTAACTTTTGTGGGACAAAACTCAGCTGAGAATATTTAATTAATCCATTACTTTGATCAACTGCAGTGGGAAAAGAAAGAAAAGGTTTCAGTTGACGTAATTAATCAAATGAATGGTAATTTAAACAAAAATAATATTAAATATCTCATAAAGAAGTCAACAATGAACAAAATATATTGACTTAGCTATAAAAGGTGCACATAATATTTATAATACAATGTTTGAATGTCTTTGTCATGATTGTGCTGCATTTGCGATGTATACTGTGGCTTGGCTTTTTGACATTTAGTCATTTCATAAACTAGATACAATTTTCTAACGGGAGCTTGGCAAAAGGACCTACTATATTGAGATAACTGGACTATTTGGGATGTTAAATGACACAGGTTTCGATAAAGCCATGGCATTTAATTCGATAATGGCAACGCTGACACCGGGATTTGTTTTTAACTTTTGGGGAGCTGTTTCAGAAAAAAATCTAGGTCATTCCAATCATCTCTCTAGTACGCCCCCTTGCCGTTATCCTCTTGCACCCTTAATTCCTTGTCCCCTTAGTCTCTTCTTCCCTCCCACCCCAGTCTCCATGTCTCCTTGCCTTGAGGATGACCTGACTTACTCTGATAGGACGTGCGGATCCTTTTCTTTGAATCTGAATAAAAGTGAGACAGGCTGCGCATGCAAAAGTCTTTAGGTAGGCTCACATGCCCATACCAGCAGCCATAGACACCAAGAGGGAGTGAGGGAGGAGGAGGAGGAAGAGGAGGAGGGAGAGAGAGAGAGAGAAGAACACAAAGGCCCAGAGTGAAAAAGAAAGTGAAGGCAAGCAGAAACCCAGTTAGTGTATAGTGGAGAATCCCAGGCTCTAAACCCAAAAGATCAACTCAGAACAGGAAATAAATTGAGGGGGAGGGAGGAAAAACTCTGATTGGCTGGACCTGATTGGCTCCCAAGTGTGTAGGTCTAGCCCTCGCAGGCCCACCCACGGCTGCACCCCTGCCCAGTCATGTGAAATCCATAGATTAGGGCCTAATGAATGTATTACTATTGACTGATGTCCTTATTTGAACTGTAAATCAGTAGTTGAAATTGTTGCATATTGCTTTTACATTTTTCATCAGTATAGATTCAACCTCTAGATAGATTCAGCCGATTTGCAAATTGGCTACTTTGAAAAATATCAAATCTCGAATATATTTTGATTTGTTTAACACTTTTTTGGTTACTTCATGATTCTATATGTGTTATTTCATAGTTTTGATGTCTTCACTTGTATTCTACAATGTAGAAAATAGTCAAAATAAAAAACCTGAATGAGTAGGTGTGTCCAAACGTGACTGATACCTCTCCATAATTTGCTGCTGTTTTTACAGTCTTACTTCCCCCCCCTAAAAATAAGTTGGGGGGAGGCCAAATAAAATCACCCACGGGCCAAATTCGGCCGGCGGCCAACAGTTTGGGGAACCCTGGTCTAAGAGATGCTAAGAGATGCTTCGGTAGGTCTTATCTAAGAGTAGTGCTCAAGCAAAAGTGACTGAAAGAACCACAACACGCACATGATGCCACCGTGGAATGCAGCCGCTCACATGCACCTCACGTGGTTGTTTGTGAATGGTGGTGTGTTTTGTTTTGTTTATGTATTGTAAGGAGACAGAGAGGTTAGGAGAAGAGAAAGAGAGGTTAGGAGAAGAGAGAGAGGTTAGGAGAAGAGAGAGAGACGGAGACATTAGGAGAAGAGACAGAGAGGTTAGGAGAAGAGAGAGAGGTTAGGAGAAGAGAAAGAGAGGTTAGGAGAAGAGACAGAGACATTAGGAGAAGAGACAGAGACGTTAGGAGAAGAGACAGAGACGTTAGGAGAAGAGACAGAGACGTTAGGAGAAGAGACAGAGAGGTTAGGAGAAGAGACAGAGACGTTAGGAGAAGAGACAGAGACGTTAGGAGAAGAGACAGAGACGTTAGGAGAAGAGACAGAGAGGTTAGGAGAAGAGACAGAGAGGTTAGGAGAAGAGACAGAGACGTTAGGAGAAGAGACAGAGACGTTAGGAGAAGAGACAGGGAGGTTAGGAGAAGAGACAGAGAGGTTAGGAGAAGAGACAGAGAGGTTTGGAGAAGAGACAGAGAGGTTAGGAGAAGAGACAGAGAAGAGACAGAGACGTTAGGAGAAGAGACGGAGACATTAGGAGAAGAGACAGAGAGGTTAGGAGAAGAGACAGAGAGGTTAGGAGAAGAGACAGAGACGTTAGGAGAAGAGACAGAGAGGTTAGGAGATAAGACAGAGAGGTTTGGAGAAGAGACAGAGAGGTTTGGAGAAGAGACAGAGACGTTAGGAGAAGAGACAGAGAGGTTAGGAGAAGAGACAGAGACGTTAGGAGAAGAGACAGAGACGTTAGGAGAAGAGACAGAGAGGTTAGGAGAAGAGACAGAGACGTTAGGAGAAGAGACAGAGAGGTTAGGAGAAGAGACAGAGACGTTAGGAGAAGAGACAGAGAGGTTAGGAGAAGAGACAGAGACGTTAGGAGAAGAGACAGAGACGTTAGGAGAAGAGACAGAGAGGTTAGGAGAAGAGACAGAGACGTTAGGAGAAGAGACAGAGAGGTTAGGAGAAGAGACAGAGACGTTAGGAGAAGAGACAGAGACGTTAGGAGAAGAGACAGAGAGGTTAGGAGAAGAGACAGAGAGGTTTGGAGAAGAGACAGAGAGGTTAGGAGAAGAGACAGAGAAGAGACAGAGAGATTAGGAGAAGAGACGGAGACGTTAGGAGAAGAGACAGAGACGTTAGGAGAAGAGACAGAGACGTTAGGAGAAGAGACAGAGACATTAGGAGAAGAGACAGAGACGTTAGAAGAAGAGACAGAGAGGTTAGGAGAAGAGACGGAGACGTTAGGAGAAGAGACAGAGACGTTAGGAGAAGAGACAGAGACATTAGGAGAAGAGACAGAGACGTTAGAAGAAGAGACAGAGAGGTTAGGAGAAGAGACGGAGATGTTAGGAGAAGAGACAGAGACGTTAGGAGAAGAGACAGAGACATTAGGAGAAGAGACAGAGACGTTAGAAGAAGAGACAGAGAGGTTAGGAGAAGAGACAGAGATGTTAGGAGAAGAGACAGAGACGTTAGGAGAAGAGACAGAGAGGTTAGGAGAAGAGACAGAGACATTAGGAGAAGAGACAGAGAGGTTAGGAGAAGAGACAGAGACGTTAGGAGAAGAGACAGAGACATTAGGAGAAGAGACAGAGAGGTTAGGAGAAGAGACAGAGACATTAGGAGAAGAGACAGAGAGGTTAGGAGAAGAGACAGAGATGTTAGGAGAAGAGACAGAGACGTTAGGAGAAGAGACAGAGACGTTAGGAGAAGAGACAGAGACGTTAGGAGAAGAGACAGAGACGTTAGGAGAAGAGACAGAGACGTTAGGAGAAGAGACAGAGAGGTTAGGAGAAGAGACAGAGACGTTAGGAGAAGAGACAGAGAGGTTAGGAGAAGAGACAGAGACGTTAGGAGAAGAGACAGAGACGTTAGGAGAAGAGACAGAGAGGTTAGGAGAAGAGACAGAGACGTTAGGAGAAGAGACAGAGACGTTAGGAGAAGAGACAGAGACGTTAGGAGAAGAGACAGAGAGGTTAGGAGAAGAGACAGAGAGGTTAGGAGAAGAGACAGAGACGTTAGGAGAAGAGACAGAGACGTTAGGAGAAGAGACAGAGAGGTTAGGAGAAGAGACAGAGAGGTTTGGAGGAGAGACAGAGAGGTTAGGAGAAGAGACAGAGAAGAGACAGAGAGATTAGGAGAAGAGACGGAGACGTTAGGAGAAGAGACAGAGACGTTAGGAGAAGAGACAGAGACGTTACGAGATAGACAGAGACATTAGGAGAAGAGACAGAGACGTTAGAAGAAGAGACAGAGAGGTTAGGAGAAGAGACGGAGACGTTAGGAGAAGAGACAGAGACGTTAGGAGAAGAGACAGAGACATTAGGAGAAGAGACAGAGACGTTAGAAGAAGAGACAGAGAGGTTAGGAGAAGAGACGGAGACGTTAGGAGAAGAGACAGAGACGGAGACGTTAGGAGAAGAGACAGAGACGTTAGGAGAAGAGAAAGAGAGGTTAGGAGAAGAGACAGAGACGTTAGGAGAAGAGACAGAGACGTTAGGAGAAGAGACAGAGACGTTAGGAGAAGAGACAGAGACGTTAGGAGAAGAGACAGAGACGTTAGGAGAAGAGACAGAGAGGTTAGGAGAAGAGACAGAGGTTAGGAGAAGAGACAGAGACATTAGGAGAAGAGACAGAGACGTTAGAAGAAGAGACAGAGAGGTTAGGAGAAGAGACAGAGACGTTAGGAGAAGAGACAGAGAGGTTAGGAGAAGAGACAGAGACGTTAGAAGAAGAGACAGAGAGGTTAGGAGAAGAGACAGAGACGTTAGGAGAAGAGACAGAGAGGTTAGGAGAAGAGACAGAGACGTTAGGAGAAGAGACAGAGAGGTTAGGAGAAGAGACAGAGACGTTAGGAGAAGAGACAGAGACGTTAGGAGAAGAGACAGAGACGTTAGGAGAAGAGACAGAGACGTTAGGAGAAGAGACAGAGAGGTTAGGAGAAGAGACCGAGAGGTTAGGAGAAGAGACAGGAAAGAGAAAGAAATGACAACTGAGATAAGATAAAGACAGAAATGGAGAGTGAGGTCATGACAGATACCAGAAAGATAAAAGGAAAATGGGAGAAGAGAGAGAGAGAGAGAGAGAGAGATGTAGAGAGAGGGAGAAATTGTTGATACAGTATGTCTATGAACATACCAGTACATGTGATTACTGTACGTTTATGTGTACAGTATATGCATTTGTATGTGTGTGTATGTGTGTGTGTTGTATGTGTAAGGAACACGGGGTGTGTTCCCCTACCTGAGGTGGACTGTCTGTTCTTGCGTGGGGAGCGTGTGAGACGTTGGTAGGGGTCAGCGGCTCCGTACAGGTCCAACGTGCTCACACACATCAGGATGGTCTTCTGAATGTAGTCCACCATCACTAGACCATTGCAGCTCCCAAATGCTAGACTGACACACAGAAACACACACCGAGGGTAGAGAAAAGGGTGAGAACAAGTCTAGTTAGTGTGAAATGGAACGGAGTAACTGAAAAACACGACGTTCTAAACCCATAATCTGAAGAATAGTTCCTAGCTAATGTAATGGCCATCTTAGTATATATAGTACTGTACACTCTTAGGGGGGAAAACATGTGCTATCTAGCACCTAAAAAGGTAATTAGGCTGTCCCCATAAGAGAATCCTTTGAAGAACCCCTGTTGGTTCCAGGTAGAACCCCAAAAGGGTTTTTACATGGAATTGGACTGGTAAAGCCTAATCGGTGAAATGGACTGGGAAAGCATCCCCATGCATGATTTCCTGTATTGTGCCAATAACAACCTTGTTCCTTCTGTATTACATACTGTAGGAAGACATGCCATCGCTCACAGTTCCAGGAAACATATATCGATTCCAATGTCAACAACACTAGAATATCACTTTAGATTGCAGCTCAATAGACTGCTTCTTTCATACCAAGTGGTTTGCAGATGTAGAGACCTTGTAACATCACCCCAGTGTATGTGTGGGGGTGAAAACCTACAGTACCAGTGCCAAGACAGTACAACAGAACAAACTGAAGAGATGACTAAAATCCACTTTAACATATGAATAGCTTCAGGGGAGCTAGGTTAGTGACCTTTTTTTGAGTCTTCCTCCAACACTGTAGACTCTTTTCCTTTTTTTTTAAGAGCTGCGAATGTATCAGCTTTTTCTACCAACTCTGGAAAACATACGTTTGTTAATGGCCTTGAGGCTGTCTATTGATTAACCGTAGAGAAGCAGCCAAGAAGGCATTAAAGTTTCTCTCCTCTGTTCAAAACAGGCTCTTTTCCCAGCAAACCAGACACATTTTTTTAAAAACTTTTTTGAATCATGTTTCACTGATTACAGTTTCCTTCTGCTACGTGATAAATTATAGATGAGTGGGTGTTATGAAATATGTATTAGTGTATTTAGGCGTATGCTTTATTCAATTTATTAGAAAATAGCTGCTGGGATGATGAATGAAGAGACAGAGAGGGACTGAGACAGAAAGGGACAAAGGCAGAGAGGGACAGAGAGAGAGAGACATAGAGGGACCGAGACAGAGAGGGACAGAGACAGAGAGGGACAGAGACAGAGAGAGAGAGACATAGAGGGACAGAGACTGAGAGGGACAGAGACAGAGAGGGACAGAGACAGAGAGGGACAGAGACAGAGAGGGCAGAGAGAAGGTAGCAGAGAGGGAGCGGACATAAAGACAGATGCAGATAGACAGGGGAGGGAAAGGAAACATGATTGTTTGTGTTTGTGTGATATACACAGAGAAGGGAACTTTCCCGATTGGCGCAGATGTCTAAGGCACTGCATTACAGACCCTGATTCGTTCCCAGGCTGTGTCACAAGCGGACTTGATCGGGAGTCAAATAGGGTGTAAACAATCGGCACAGCATCGTCCGGGTTAGGGTAGGCCGTCATTGTAAATAAGAATTTGTTCTTAACGGACTTGCGTAGTTAAAAAAAGGTTAAATAACAATTAAAATAAAATAAAATAAATGAATGAAAGAAAGAAAGAAAGAAAGAAAGAAAGAAAGAAAGAAAGAAAGAAAGAAAGAAAAGAAAGAAAGAAAGAAAGAAAGAAAGAAAGAAAGAAAGAAAGAAAGAAAGAAAGAAAGAAAGAAAGAAAGAAAGAAGGGGGAATAAGGAGAGATAGACAGAAAGGGAACAGGGGACAGACAGATGGAGGAGAGGAGAGGAGAGGAGAGGAGAGGAGAGGAGAGGAGAGGAGAGGAGAGGAGAGGAGAGGAGAGGAGAGGAGAGGAGAGGAGAGGAGAGGAGAGGAGAGGAGGGAGGAGAGGAGAGGAGAGGAGAGTGTGTGAGTGGAAAAACAGTGTGCGGGAGAGATGGATGGTGTGAGTGTGGAAGCGAGAAGTAGAAAGGGATTAGAGACATATAGAGAGTAGAGGGTCACTTACAGGCCATAGGCAGAGTTGATGTCCAGGCTGGTGATCTGCTGGGGGGGCTCTCTATCCACCCACTGCAGCTGCACCACCAACTCAGCCTGGTACCCCGGGGGCATCCGCACTGGACGATTCTTCACCCTGACATACAGAGAGAGATTGGGGAGATAGAGGGGAAAGAGAGTTTGAAAGTTACTGTAGAAGGAGAAGGAGAGTTTCGCCGTAAAACAATTTTACCATCACAGCGACACCTTGGTAGACCCTGTTGAGGTGCCTGACAGAAGTGACTCACTTGAGGTAGTGGAGGCTGTCTTGTGAGTCATTGCCGGGGCTACCGGGCATCTGGGGGGAGTGGGAACTGGGGTCCGAGCAACACGGGTTGTTCTCCGTCTCTGATGGGGAGATGACGTCCTCGGAATCAAACTGCAGACGCACTTCTAGTGACTGTCAATTAGATTATATTATATTGGATTTATTATCTTGCCACAGGGGGAAAATGTGTTTGGTCATGTGCTTCAAAAGACAAAAGACAATACAATTCATAAATACTGTAGTAAAAAAAGAGTAGAATATACTATAGTAATTACTGTAGTGTTTAGCAGACTGTAGTATACTATAGTAATTACTGTAGTGTTTTGCAGACTGTAGTATACTATAGTAATTACTGTAGTGTTTTGCGGACTATGGTATACTAAAGTATTTATTGTAGTGTTTTTTCAGACTGTAGTATACTATAGTAATTACTGTAGTGTTTTGCAGACTGTAGTATACTATAGTAATTACTGTAGTGTTTTGCGGACTATGGCATACTATAGTATTTACTGTAGTGTTTTTTCAGACTGTAGTATACTATAGTAATTACTGTAGTGTTTAGCAGACTGTAGTATACTGTAGTATTTACTGTAGTGTTTAGTAGACTGTAGTATACTGTAGTATTTACTGTAGTGTTTAGCAGACTGTAGTATACTATAGTAATTACTGTAGTGTTTTGCAGACTGTAGTATACTATAGTAATTACTGTAGTGTTTTGCGGACTATGGTATACTATATTATTTACTGTAGTGTTTTTTCAGACTGTAGTATACCATAGTAATTACTATAGTGTTTTGCAGACTGTAGTATACTATAGTAATTACTGTAGTGTTTTGCAGACTGTAGTATACTATAGTATTTACTGTAGTGTTTCGCAGACTGTAGTATACCATAGTAATTACTGTAGTATTTTGCAGACTGTAAAATACTGTAGTGTTTTGCGGACTATGGTATACTGTAGTATTTACTGTAATGTTTTTTCAGGCTGTAGTATACTGTAGTATTGACTATAGTGTTTTTGTGGATATTACTGTAGTATTTACTGTAGTGTTTTGCAGACTGTAGTATACTGTAGTATTTACTCTAGTGTTTCTGGAGACATTACTGTAGTTTTTACATAAGAGTTTTCATTTACTATCTTTGACATTGAAGTGGGGGGGGGCTTTCTCCTTGATAAAACCAACTGGACAAGATGCTAAAAGAGCACATTTTGCATAACCTGTTGGTAGGTAGGACTGGGTTCAGAGCTTATGCTGTATTCTATAGGAACAAAATGTATGGTCTATACTGGTCATGTAGGTTTCTCACTTACGGGTGGCACAAATTGGGATATCGGGGAGGGGAAGGGGCAGGGTATATGCAAATTAGAATACTGTAGTACTACCTATAATTAAAAAAGTGTGCGGACTGTACTGTTTTTGCGGATATTTCTGTAGTATTTACTACAGTGTTTTTGTGTGGATAATACTGCAGTATTTACTATGCTACAGTATACTACAACATTCTATAGTAAGTACTATACATGACCGAGGGATACTATAGTGTGTAGTATATATAGCATTATATAGTATACTACAGTTTACTACATAATTATATAGTAAGTACTGTAGTATTATATAGTAAACTGTAGTATTTGTTTTATGTGGGTAGGCTACATATTTACTTGTTACTGTTATCTTTTATTTTTATCCATAATTTTTGAAACTGCACTGTCGGTTAGGGGCTCGTAAGTAAGCATTTCACTGTAAGGTCTACACCTGTTGTATTCGGCACATGTGACTAATACAATTTGATTGATTTGATTTACAGTGAAAGTATTTACAGTGAAACACACACACACACACTGTACATACAAAGATCAGCTTTGACTGCACACACAAACACACACCTTGTCATTCACAACAAGCACACCTCATTCAACAAGTAAACCAATCATCAAGTATTTTATAAGTTGAATCAGCTGTACTGACTGGGGAAGCGGGTTAGGAAACATCTCTCATCCACTCACCACTATCTCTGTGTTGGCTTCGTGTTTGCTGAAGCGGTAGAGGATGACGTGGGCAGAGATGCCCACCACACAGAAGAGACGGCTCTGTGGGCACCAGCTGACCATCTGAATGGCGTAAGGGTCCTCCTCTACCAGCTCGACCGCCCGGCCTTCACCCGCATTGGGGTTCTCAAACACCTTAGACGTCTTCAACTTGTACAGCATCTGGAGCGTAACTGGTCACACAAAGAGTCTAGTTTATAAATGCATAAATTGAGTTCTTATGTAATTAGAATCAGTGTTCTTGATAAGAATTAGAGTAGTGTTAGAGTTGTCGATACTATAGTAGTGATAGTATTGTTGAGTATTGCCAATGCTATAGTGGTGTACGTATTGTCGAGTATTGTCGCTACTATTGCGGTGCCAGTATTGTCGAGTATTGCCGACACTATAGTGGCGATAGTATTGCCGATAGTATCGTAGCGCTAGTATTTTCGAGTGTTGGCGATAATATACCAGCGCTAGTACCGTCGAGCATTGTTGATCATATAGAAGTGTTAGTATTGTTGAGTAGCGCCGATAATATAGTGGTGTTAGTATTGACGAGTATTGCCGATAATATGGTAGCAATAGTATTGTTGATAATATACTAGTGCTAGTATTGTCGAGTATTGCCGATAATATAGACGTGCTAGTATCGCTGAGTATTGCCGATAATATAGTAGTGTTAGTACTGTGGAGTACTGTTGATAATATAGTAGTGTTAGCACCGGTGAGTATTGTGATAATATAGCAGTGATAGTATTGTTGATATTATAGCGACGATAGTATTGTTGAGTATTGGCGATAATATAGTAGTGTTAGTATTGTCGATAATACAGCAGTGCTAGTATTGTTGATAATATAGTAGTGTTAGTACGGTCGGGTATTGTTAATAATATAGCAGTGCTGGTATTGTTGATATTATTGTAGTGCTAGTAGTGTCGAGTAGTGCCGATATTATAGCAGTGTTAGTATTGTTGAGCATTGTCGATAATATGGTGGTGTCAGTATTGTTGATAATATAGTAGTGTTAGTATTGTTGATAATAGAGTAGTGCTGATTCTTGTTGATAATATAGTAGTGCTAGTGTTGTTGGGTATTGTCGATAATATAGTAGTGTTAGTATTTTTGAGTATTGTTGATATTATAGTAGTGTTAGTATTGTTGACAATATAGTATTGTCGAGCATTGTTGATAATATAGTAGTGTTAGTACTGTTGCTTATTGTTGCTAATATAGTAGTGCTAGTATTGTTGAGTATTGTCACTACTATAGTAGTGTTCGTATTGTTGATAATATAGTATTGTCAAGTATTGTTGATAATATAGTAGTGCTAGTATTGTTGAGTATTGTCACTACTATAGTAGTGTTTGTATTTTTGATATTATAGTAGTGCTAGTGTTGTCACGTATTGTCAATATTATAGCAGTGTTAGTATTGTTGAGTATTGTTGATAATATGGTGATGTCAGTAGTGTCGATATTATAGTAGCGCTAGTATTGTCGATAATATAGTATTGTTGAGTATTAATGATAATATAGTAGTTTTAGTATTGCTGATAATAGAGTAGTGTTGAGTACTGTTGATACTATAGTAGTGGTAGTATTGGCGAGCATTGTTGATATTATAGCGGTGCTAGTACTGACGGTAATATAGTATTGTTGAGTATTGTTAATGATATAGTAGTGCTAATATTGTTGAGTATCGTTAATACTATGGTATTGTTGATACTGTAGTAGTGTTAGTATTGCTAATAATATAGTATTGTTGAGCATTGCTGGTACTATAGTAGCACCAGTATTGTTAATAATATAGTATTGTTGCGTATTGTTGATACTATAGTAGTGTTAGCATTGTTGATAATATAGTATTGTTGAGTATTGTTGATACTATAGTAGTGCTATCATTGTTGCTAATATAGTACCGCCGAGTATTGGCAATACTATAGTATTGTTGATACTATAGCAGCGCTGGTATTGCTGATATTATAGTATTGTTGAGTATTGTTGATACTAGAGTAGTGTTAGTATTTTTAATAATATAATAATATAGTATTGTTGAGATTATAGTAGTGTTAGTATTGTTGCTATTATAGTAGTGTTAGTATCGTTGATAGTATAGTAGTGTTAGTATTGTTGATATTCAACATAAGAACAGGAGGGAGAGAGTGAACTTACTTGCAGAAGCGTCCCAAAACTTTACGGTTCCGTCTGCGTGTCTGCATAAAGAATAAAAGACAGGGGAAAAGGTCAAGACAACGGTCCGTGTCCAATACTGAATGAAACTCACTCTACTGCTTTTATCAACGACAAACACAAGGGGAGCAGAGGAAAACTGTATTACTTCCTGTCTTTAATGAATAGAACCAGCCGCTGCGTGTTAGTTCACACACTTTGACAACAAAGTCTCCAACAGTACGGAACCCACCGACTCACCCTGTGACGATGACCTCTGGGTAGGTCTGTGAGCCTAACGTCCACGTACCGCCACTCACTGGCCACTCCTGTCAGGAATAAGACAGTCGGTCATGGACTGAAAAGTTCCAGAACGGAAGTGATTTTTTTTTAAATGTATTTTTGCTTTAGTTTTACTTTGTCATTGTCTGGCCTATGACCTGTAGCGTACCTTGTGGCTGTAGCCGGTCTTCTTCTGCTTGGCTCCTACGGAGTAGAGGACTGGGATGATGTCCGGGGGACACTCGGCGAAGTAGGCCGTACAGGTGACAGGAGACTCGTGGATGTCCATGGGGTATGGGTTCTCAAAGATGGGGAAACTGCAAAGGGAGAGGGGAAAGAAAAGTTATATAATGTGCATGTCGCGTTCTCACAGGGAAATAGGGGGGGGGGGGGGGGGGGGGGGTGTGTGTGTGTGTGTGTGTGTGTGTGTGTGTGTGTGTGTGTGTGTGTGTGTGTGTGTGTGTGACTGCTACGGAACGTTATCACCAACCTATTGAAATGACAAATAAGCAAAAGGTCCAATATGCTCGAACTGTGAATAGTGTAGTTTGTGGATATCTAATGGGCATTTGATGGATATTTCAACACTTTGGTGGTAGCAGAGCAGAACACCACCCAAGACACCCAAGACAGCAGTTAACTGTCCAAGCACTATTCCATATCAACGTTGTAATCATGTAAACACAGATTGTTGTGATGTGGTGGGATGCTGTCTGGGACTATTATAGTTGTGATGTGGTGGGATGCTGTCTGGGACTATTTTAGTTTCATGTGGTGGGATGCTGTCTGGGACTATTATAGTTTTATGTGGTGGGATGCTGTCTGGGACTATTATAGTTTTATGTGGTGGGATGCTGTCTGGGACTATTATAGTTTTATGTGGTGGGATGCTGTCTGGGACTATTATAGTTGTGATGTGATGGGATGCTGTCTGGGACTATTATAGTTTTATGTGGTGGGATGCTGTCTGGGACTATTATAGTTTTATGTGGTGGGATGCTGTCTGGGACTATTATAGTTTTATGTGGTGGAATGCTGTCTGGGACTATTATAGTTTTATGTGGTGGGATGCTGTCTGGGACTATTATAGTTTTATGTGTTGGGATGCTGTCTGGGACTATTTTAGTTTTATGTGGTGGGATGCTGTCTGGGACTATTATAGTTGTGATGTGGTGGGATGCTGTCTGGGACTATTATAGTTGTGATGTGATGGGATGCTGTCTGGGACTATTATAGTTGTATGTGGTAGGATGCTGTCTGGGACAATTATAGTTGTATTTGTGATGTGTTGATAGAGGAATGTTATTCCCCCTGGTGATGTCTAACATTTGGCCTGACGGTGACACCTAGACAGCTGTGAGAAGATGGAGTCACATCTAGTCACATCAGGAGGTGACAGCCTGGTTTCCTATGGACCACAGCAGGAGCCTGTGTGTGTGTGTGTGTGTGTGTGTGTGTGTGTGTGTGTGTGTGTGTGTGTGTGTGTGTGTGTGTGTGTGTGTGTGTGTGTGTGTGTGTGTGTGTGTGTGTGTGTGTGTGTGTACATACTTGCTCTGTGTCAGATCAACCATGATGAAGTCCTTTTCTAAAAGCAGCACCACTGCATAGGGATCCTGGATCTCTGTAGAAAGTATCACAGAGAACAAATACATTAAATACATACACAAGAATAAAAATGAAATATACTGTATGTTTATATATCTCCACAGAGTAACATATGTGTGTATTTGATGTATGTTATATATATATGTATATATGTATGTTCCTCTGTTCTCCACAGGTGTGTGACAGACAAAACAGAGAGAGTCATTAAGGTCTCACAGTGACACTCGTTACCATCTCGTTACAAGGAAGGAAGGAAGGAAGGAAGGAAGGCAGGGATGGTTGGCGAGAGGGAGAGGGAGAAAGAGGGAGGGAGAGAGAGAGGAAGATAGGGGATGGAGGGAGGGCGAGAAAGACAGTGAGAGAGGGAGGGAGAGAAAGAAAGCGAGGGAGGGAGGGAGGGAGGGAGGGAAAGAGAGTGAGGGAGGGAGGGTGAGAAAGAGAGCGAGGGAGGGAGGGTTGGATGGAAAGAGAGAGAGAGAGAGAGAGAGAGAGAGAGAGAGAGAGAGAGAGAGAAAGAGAGAGAGATTTTACTTAATCCTTCAAACCCCAGCTAATGACTATTGCCCCTCAACTCACCGTTGGAGTATGGGGTGTCACAGAGCACCATGAACTCTACGATAGGGTGGTCCATCTCCAGCACCGTGACGGCCTTGCCATGCATGATGGTCAGGGTGGGTCTCCGCCCCCCAACCTTGTCGTACGACAGACCCCCAGAAAAGATGATGTAGGGCTCACTGCTGTGGAAACAGAGAAGATGCCATAGGGCTCACTGCTGTGGAAACAGAGTAGATGCCATAGGACTAATTGCTGTGGATACAGAGAAGGTGCCGTAGTGCTCACTGCTGTCCCAGTCTAAAGTGGGGGTCACTGTCCCAGTCTAAAGTGGGGGTCACTGTCCCAGTCTAAAGTGGCGGCTCACTGTCCCAGTCTAAAGTGGCTGTCACTGTCCCAGTCTAAAGTGGGGGTCACTGTCCCAGTCTAAAGTGGGGGTCACTGTCCCAGTCTAAAGTGGGGGTCACTGTCCCAGTCTAAAGTGGGGCTCACTGTCCCAGTCTAAAGTGGGTGTCACTGTCCCAGTCTAAAGTGGGTGTCACTGTCCCAGTCTAAAGTGGCTGTCACTGTCCCAGTCTAAAGTGGGTGTCACTGTCCCAGTCTAAAGTGGGTGTCACTGTCCCAGTCTAAAGTGGGGGTCACTGTCCCAGTCTAAAGTGGGTGTCACTGTCCCAGTCTAAAGTGGCTGTCACTGTCCCAGTCTAAAGTGGGGGTCACTGTCCCAGTCTAAAGTGGGGGTCACTGTCCCAGTCTAAAGTGGGTGTCACTGTCCCAGTCTAAAGTGGGTGTCACTGTCCCAGTCTAAAGTGGGTGTCACTGTCCCAGTCTAAAGTGGGTGTCACTGTCCCAGTCTAAAGTGGGTGTCACTGTCCCAGTCTAAAGTGGGTGTCACTGTCCCAGTCTAAAGTGGGTGTCACTGTCCCAGTCTAAAGTGGGTGTCACTGTCCCAGTCTAAAGTGGGTGTCACTGTCCCAGTCTAAAGTGGGTGTCACTGTCCCAGTCTAAAGTGGGGCTCACTGTCCCAGTCTAAAGTGGGGCTCACTGTCCCAGTCTAAAGTGGGTGTCACTGTCCCAGTCTAAAGTGGGGGTCACTGTCCCAGTCTAAAGTGGGTGTCACTGTCCCAGTCTAAAGTGGGTGTCACTGTTCCAGTCTAAAGTGGGGGTAACTGTCCCAGTCTAAAGTGGGTGTCACTGTCCCAGTCTAAAGTGGGGCTCACTGTCCCAGTCTAAAGTGGGTGTCACTGTCCCAGTCTAAAGTGGGTGTCACTGTCCCAGTCTAAAGTGGGGGTCACTGTCCCAGTCTAAAGTGGCTGTCACTGTCCCAGTCAAAGTGGGGGTCACTGTCCCAGTCTAAAGTGGGGGTCACTGTCCCAGTCTAAAGTGGGTGTCACTGTCCCAGTCTAAAGTGGGTGTCACTGTCCCAGTCTAAAGTGGGGGTCACTGTCCCAGTCTAAAGTGGGTGTCACTGTCCCAGTCTAAAGTGGGGCTCACTGTCCCAGTCTAAAGTGGGTGTCACTGTCCCAGTCTAAAGTGGGTGTCAGTGTCCCAGTCTAAAGTGGGGGTCACTGTCCCAGTCTAAAGTGGCTGTCACTGTCCCAGTCTAAAGTGGGGGTCACTGTCCCAGTCTAAAGTGGGGGTCACTGTCCCAGTCTAAAGTGGGTGTCACTGTCCCAGTCTAAAGTGGGTGTCATTGTCCCAGTCTAAAGTGGGTGTCACTGTCCCAGTCTAAAGTGGGGGTCACTGTGCCAGTCTAAAGTGGGTGTCACTGTCCCAGTCTAAAATGTCTGTCACTGTCCCAGTCTAAAGTGGGGGTCACTGTCCCAGTCTAAAGTGGGGGTCACTGTCCCAGTCTAAAGTGGGTGTCACTGTCCCAGTCTAAAGTGGGTGTCACTGTCCCAGTCTAAAGTGGGTGTCACTGTCCAAGTCTAAAGTGGGTGTCACTGTCCCAGTCAAAAGTGGGGGTCACTGTCCCAGTCTAAAGTGGGTGTCACTGTCCCAGTCTAAAGTGGGGGTCACTGTCCCAGTCTAAAGTGGGGGTCACTGTCCCAGTCTAAAGTGGGTGTCACTGTCCCAGTCTAAAGTGGGTGTCACTGTCCCAGTCTAAAGTGGGTGTCACTGTCCCAGTCTAAAGTGGGTGTCACTGTCCCAGTCTAAAGTGGGGGTCACTGTCCCAGTCTAAAGTGGGTGTCACTGTCCCAGTCTAAAGTGGGTGTCACTGTCCCAGTCTAAAGTGGGTGTCACTGTCCCAGTCTAAAGTGGGGGTCACTGTCCCAGTCTAAAGTGGGTGTCACTGTCCCAGTCTAAAGTGGGTGTCACTGTCCCAGTCAAAAGTGGGTGTCACTGTCCCAGTCTAAAGTGGGTGTCACTGTCCCAGTCTAAAGTGGGTGTCACTGTCCCAGTCTAAAGTGGGGGTCACTGTCCCAGTCTAAAGTGGCTGTCACTGTCCCAGTCTAAAGTGGGGGTCACTGTCCCAGTCTAAAGTGGCTGTCACTGTCCCAGTCTAAAGTGGGGGTCACTGTCCCAGTCTAAAGTGGGTGTCACTGTCCCAGTCTAAAGTGGGTGTCACTGTCCCAGTCTAAAGTGGGGGTCACTGTCCCAGTCTAAAGTGGCTGTCACTGTCCCAGTCTAAAGTGGGGGTCACTGTCCCAGTCTAAAGTGGGTGTCACTGTCCCAGTCTAAAGTGGGGGTCACTGTCCCAGTCTAAAGTGCGTGTCACTGTCCCAGTCTAAAGTGGGTGTCACTGTCCCAGTCTAAAGTGGGTGTCACTGTCCCAGTCTAAAGTGGTGGTCACTGACCCAGTCTAAAGTGGTTGTCACTGTCCCAGTCTAAAGTGGGTGTCACTGTCCCAGTCTAAAGTGGGGGTCACTGTCCCAGTCTAAAGTGCGTGTCACTGTCCCAGTCTAAAGTGGGTGTCACTGTCCCAGTCTAAAGTGGGTGTCACTGTCCCAGTCTAAAGTGGTGGTCACTGACCCAGTCTAAAGTGGTTGTCACTGTCCCAGTCTAAAGTGGGTGTCACTGTCCCAGTCTAAAGTGGGTGTCACTGTCCCAGTCTAAAGTGGGGGTCACTGTCCCAGTCTAAAGTGGGTGTCACTGTCCCAGTCTAAAGTGGCGTGTCACTGTCCCAGTCTAAAGTGGGTGTCACTGTCCCAGTCTAAAGTGGGTGTCACTGTCCCAGTCTAAAGTGGGGGTCACTGTCCCAGTCTAAAGTGGGGGTCACTGTCCCAGTCTAAAGTGGGTGTCACTGTCCCAGTCTAAAGTGGGTGTCACTGTCCCAGTCTAAAGTGGGGGTCACTGTCCCAGTCTAAAGTGGGTGTCACTGTCCCAGTCTAAAGTGGGTGTCACTGTCCCAGTCTAAAGTGGGTGTCACTGTCCCAGTCTAAAGTGGGTGTCACTGTCCCAGTCTAAAGTGGGGGTCACTGTCCCAGTCTAAAGTGGGTGTCACTGTCCCAGTCTAAAGTGGGTGTCACTGTCCCAGTCTAAAGTGGCTGTCACTGTCCCAGTCTAAAGTGGGTGTCACTGTCCCAGTCTAAAGTGGGGGTCACTGTCCCAGTCTAAAGTGGCTGTCACTGTCCCAGTCTAAAGTGGGGGTCACTGTCCCAGTCTAAAGTGGGGGTCACTGTCCCAGTCTAAAGTGGGTGTCACTGTCCCAGTCTAAAGTGGCTGTCACTGTCCCAGTCTAAAGTGGGTGTCACTGTCCCAGTCTAAAGTGGGTTTCACTGTCCCAGTCTAAAGTGGGGGTCACTGTCCCAGTCTAAAGTGGGGGTCACTGTCCCAGTCTAAAGTGGGTGTCACTGTCCCAGTCTAAAGTGGGTGTCACTGTCCCAGTCTAAAGTGGGGGTCACTGTCCCAGTCTAAAGTAGGGGTCACTGTCCCAGTCTAAAGTGGCTGTCACTGTCCCAGTCTAAAGTGGGGGTCACTGTCCCAGTCTAAAGTGGGTGTCACTGTCCCAGTCTAAAGTGGGTGTCACTGTTCCAGTCTAAAGTGGGTGTCACTGTCCCAGTCTAAAGTGGGGCTCACTGTCCCAGTCTAAAGTGGGGGTCACTGTCCCAGTCTAAAGTGGGTGTCACTGTCCCAGTCTAAAGTGGCTGTCACTGTCCCAATCTAAAGTGGGTGTCACTGTCCCAGTCTAAAGTGGGTGTCACTGTCCCAGTCTAAAGTGGGGGTCACTGTCCCAGTCTAAAGTGGGGGTCACTGTCCCAGTCTAAAGTGGGGGTCACTGTCCCAGTCTAAAGTGGGGGTCACTGTCCCAGTCTAAAGTGGGTGTCACTGTCCCAGTCTAAAGTGGGGGTCACTGTCCCTGTCTAAAGTGGCTGTCACTGTCCCAGTCTAAAGTGGGGGTCACTGTTCCAGTCTAAAGTGGGTGTCACAGTCCAAGTCTAAAGTGGGGCTCACTGTCCCAGTCTAAAGTGGGTGTCACTGTCCCAGTCTAAAGTGGGTGTCACTGTCCCAGTCTAAAGTGGGGGTCACTGTCCCAGTCTAAAGTGGGTGTCACTGTCCCAGTCTAAAGTGGGTGTCACTGTCCCAGTCTAAAGTGGGGGTCACTGTCCCAGTCTAAAGTGGCTGTCACTGTCCCAGTCAAAGTGGGGGTCACTGTCCCAGTCTAAAGTGGGGGTCACTGTCCCAGTCTAAAGTGGGTGTCACTGTCCCAGTCTAAAGTGGGTGTCACTGTCCCAGTCTAAAGTGGGTGTCACTGTCCCAGTCTAAAGTGGGGGTCACTGTGCCAGTCTAAAGTGGGTGTCACTGTCCCAGTCTAAAGTGGGGGTCACTGTCCCAGTCTAAAATGTCTGTCACTGTCCCAGTCTAAAGTGGGTGTCACTGTCCCAGTCTAAAATGGGTGTCACTGTCCCAGTCTAAAGTGGGTGTCACTGTCCCAGTCTAAAGTGGGTGTCACTGTCCCAGTCAAAAGTGGGGGTCACTGTCCCAGTCTAAAGTGGGTGTCACTGTCCCAGTCTAATGTGGGTGTCACTGTCCCAGTCTAAAGTGGGTGTCACTGTCCCAGTCTAAAGTGGGTGTCACTGTCCCAGTCTAAAGTGGGGGTCTCTGTCCCTGTCTAAAGTGGGTGCTCACTGTCCCAGTCTAAAGTGGGTGTCACTGTCCCAGTCTAAAGTGGCTGTCACTGTCCCAGTCTAAAGTGGCTGTCACTGTCCCAGTCTAAAGTGGGTGTCACTGTCCCAGTCTAAAGTGGGGGTCACTGTCCCAGTCTAAAGTGGCTGTCACTGTCCCAGTCTAAAGTGGGGGTCACTGTCCCAGTCTAAAGTGGGGGTCACTGTCTCAGTCTAAAGTGGCTGTCACTGTCCCAGTCTAAAGTGGATGTCACTGTCCCAGTCTAAAGTGGCTGTCACTGTCCCAGTCTAAAGTGGGTGTCACTGTCCCAGTCTAAAGTGGGTGTCACTGTCCCAGTCTAAAGTGGCTGTCACTGTCCCAGTCTAAAGTGGCTGTCACTGTCCCAGTCTAAAGTGGGTGTCACTGTCCCAGTCTAAAGTGGGGGTCACTGTCCCAGTCTAAAGTGGCTGTCACTGTCCCAGTCTAAAGTGGGGGTCACTGTCCCAGTCTAAAGTGGGGGTCACTGTCTCAGTCTAAAGTGGGTGTCACTGTCCCAGTCTAAAGTGGATGTCACTGTCCCAGTCTAAAGTGGCTGTCACTGTCCCAGTCTAAAGTGGGTGTCACTGTCCCAGTCTAAAGTGGGTGTCACTGTCCCAGTCTAAAGAGGGTGTCACTGTCCCAGTCTAAAGTGGGTGTCACTGTCCCTGTCTAAAGTGGCTGTCTCTGTCCCAGTCTAAAGTGGGTGTCACTGTGAGTACTTGACTCACATTTTCTTAATTTGCTTTTCTATACAGTTGAAGTCAGAAGTTTACATACACTTAGGTTGGAGTCATTAAAACACGTGTTTCAACCACTCCACAAATTTCTATAGTTTTGGAAAGTCGGTTAGGACATCTACTTTGTGCATGACACAAGTAATTTTTCCAACAACTGTTTACAGACAGATTATATTACTTATAATTCACTTTATCACCATTCCAGTGGGTCAGAAGTTTACATACACCAAGTTGACTGTGCCTTTAAACAGCTTGGAAAATTTGCTGAAAATGATGTCATGGCTTTAGAAGCTTCTGATAGGCTAATTGACATCATTTGAGTCAATTGGAGGTGTACCTGTGGATGTATTTCAAGGCCTACCTTCAAACTCAATGCCTCTTTGCTTGACATCATGTGGAAATCAAAAGAAATCAGCCAAGACCTCAGAATAAAAACTGTAGACCTCCACAAGTCTGATTAATCCTTAGGAGCAATTTCCAAATGCCTGAAGGTACCACGTTCATCTGTACAAACAATGGTACGCAAGTATAAACACCATTCGACCACGCAATCATCAAACCGCTCAGGAAGGAGAAGTGTTCTGTCTCCTAGAGATGAAAATACTTTGGTGCGAAAAGTGCAAATCAATCCCAGAACAACAGCAAAAGACCTTGTGATGATGCTGAAGGAAACAGGTACAAAAGTATCTATATCCACAGTAAAACGAGTGCTATATCGACATAACCTGAAAGGCCGCTGTTCCAAAACCACCATAAAAATGCCAGACTACGGTTTGCAACTGCACATGGGGACAAAGATCGAACTTTTTGGAGAAATGTCCTCTGGTCTGATGAACATCGTTATGTTTGGAGGAAAAAGGGGGAGGCTTGCAAGCTGAAGAACACCATACCAACCGTGAAGCACGGGGGTGGCAGCATCATGTTGTGGGGGGTGCTTTGCTGCAGGAGGGACTGGTGCACTTCACAAAATAGATGGCATCATGAGGAGAGAGAATGATGTGGATATATTAAAGCAACATCTCAAGACATCAATCAGGAAGTTAAAGCTTGGTCGCAAATGGGTTTTCCAAATGGACAATGACCCCAAGCATACTTCCAAAGTTGTGGCAAAATGGCTTAAGGACAACAAAGTCAAGGTATTGGAGTGGCCATCACAAAGCCCTGACCTCAACCCTATAGAAAATTTGTGGGCAGAACTGAAAAAGAGTGTGCGAGCAAGTATACCCATAAACCTGACTCAGTTACACCAGCTCTGTCAGGAGGAATGGGCCAAAATTCACCCAACATATTGTGGGAAGACTATCCGAAACATTTTACCCAAGTTAAACAATTTAAAGGCAATGCTACCAAATACGAATTGAGTGTATGTAAATGTCCGACCCACTGGGAATGTGATGAAAGCTGAAAAAAATCATTCTCTCTACTATTATTCTGACATTTCACATTCTTAAAATAAAGTGGTGATCCTAACTGACCTATGACAGGAATCTTTACTAGGATTAAATGTCAGGAATTGTATAAAACTGAGTTGAAATGTATTTGGCTAAGGTGTATGTAAAACTTCCAACTTCAACTGACAACAAAGATCATGAATCTCGATAGGAAGTTCAGAGGCTCTCCTCTCAATCCCGTGGGTGGAGATATGAAATGCTTTTAAAAGGCTCCCTGTACTGTTAATTGTCTTCTGGTGTGATATAAAGCCTGCAGATGGATGACTCAGACCTATCTGGAACATGTTCATACTGAGTTTCATTTCAGAAGCACATCAAAATAGTTTTGGGCAAATACAAACATTGAAAATTTAAATTAATTTGCACTACACGAGGACTGCTTTTGACATTAATTTGTTTGGTGCAATATCAAAGAGAACTTCTCTGTATTTGAGGGTGAATGGAAAAGAGGGCAAAAACATTTATCTAAACACTTCCTAGAAAATGGGTTATGACTAATGTGTCCCCGCTAGCGGGACAACTTCCGGTGAAACTGGAGGGCGAACAATTGAAATAAATAATCATAAACATTATGTATATTAAACATTTAGGTACATACAAGTGTCTTATATCGGTTGAAAACTTAAATTTTTGTTAACCTAACTGCACTGTCCGATTTACAGTAGCTATTACAGCGAAAGCATACCATGCGATTGATTGAGGATGGCGCCCAACATCAAAATATTGTTCCACTGGCACAGGTTTCATAAATTTACAAATAGCGATTAAATATTCACTTACTTTTTGAAAATCTTCCTCTGATTTGTCATCCAAAGGGTCCCAGCTATAACATGTAGTGTCATTTTGTTAGATAAAATCCTTCTTCTAATCCCAAAAAGGCTGTTTAGTTGGCGTCGTCGATTTGAGTAATCCACTCGTTCAACATGCAAAGAACGGAATCCAAAAATCTACCTCTAAACTTTGTTTCAGCAAGTCAAAATATGTTTCTAGTTACTTCTCAGATACCCTAAAATGTAATCAAACTATAATATTTCTAACTGAAAGAAGTATGTTCAAAAGGAAAACAATTTTAGCAGGTGCGTTCTGTCTTCATCGCGCGAGCATACACACATTTCCAAGACTGTGTCCCTGTACTGAAACTCATATTTCTTATTAGTTTTGGAAGTTACAACCCTGAAACCTTGAACATAGACTGCTGACACCCTGTAGAAGCCATAGGATTTGCATCCTGGGAGCTAGAATTGAGTATGCCCCAGAATCTGGTTGGTTTTTCTTTGGATTTTCTCCTACCATATTTATTGTGTTATATTCTCCTACATTATTTTACAATTTCTACAAACTGCAAAGTGTTCTTTCCAATGGTACCAATTATATGCATATCCTGGCTTCAGGGCCTGAGCAACAGGCAGGTTACTTTGGGCACATAAATCAAAGTGGAAATTGAGAAAAAAGGGTCCTAGCCCTATGAAGTTAGAGACACATGGTTTACCTGTTACATGCTTCTGGTTTACCTGTTAGAGGCTCATGGGTTACCTGTTTCTGGAGGTCTTGTATTCCACCTTGAGGATGGGCTTACACGACTCCTTCCTCCCTTCCTTCAGTATCTTCCCTAGGGGAGACGAGAAAAGGGAACATCTCAAAAAGTGGACTATCCCTTTAAATGTTTACAGTTTTTATACTTTGATAATAAGAGTTATTAGAATCTCTCAGTCTTTCAAATCACTGTCATCAACTGTAATTCTAAACTGATCAAACTGTAATGGAATTTAGTAATACAGTAGAATAACCTCTGTGTGAGTTTGCATATTCTGTTCAACAACACATTTTGTCTCTTTTCCTCATCAAAGCATCTGTTTCTATCTAATTCCTATGCTAACTGTGATTAACAAGCTGGGGAGTGGAGGGAAGTAGAATAGAACATGTTGAATAATGTGGCGGCGGTGGGTGACCTAGATGTAAGTCGTTTACAATGTTTACCTCTTCTGAAGTCTACTGTATGTACAGTGGTTCTTCATTTAAAAGTTTTGAGTTTATGCCGCTACAGTTTCTGGTAGATGGTGACAGATTGTGGTAAATTGCATCATTCTGGCAACAATGGCTGACACTTAAAATAACTTGCCATAGAATTCGGCGGCACCCTGCAAGATGTGCTGTAGTACGCCGCCACTTGTAAAGGAAGAACCACTGTAAGGCAGTATACCTCCCTCTGGGATCTGACCTGGCATATCATCCAGGATACTGGGTTCATCTCTTACGGTATTCATGACAAAACATCCTTCTCAAAATACAGTGTAAACAGCTAATAAGCCTACATATGAAACAGAAAATGCAGTTTAAACAGCTAATAAGCCTACATATGAATCAGAAAATGCAGTTTAAACAGCTAATAAGCCTACATATGAAAGAGATAATACAACCTCAAGTCATAATAATCTACATCGAGCAGAGCAGAGAAGAACAGAACAGAGCAGAACCAAAACAGAGCAGAATAGAGCAGAGCAGAACAGAGAAGAACCAAAACAGAGCAGAGAAGAACAAAACAGAACAGAGCAGAACTGAGCAGGGTAGAACTGAGCAGAACAGAGCAGAACACAAAGCAGAACAGAGTAGAGCAAAACAGAGCAGAAAAGAACAGAGCAGAACCAAACAGAACAGAGCGGAAAACAGCAGAACACAGAGTAGAACAGAGCAGAACAGATCAGACTAGAACAGAACAGAACAGAGCAGAACAGAGTAGAGCAGAGCAGAACAGAACAGACACAGAGCAGAAAAGACACAGAGCAGAGTAGAACAGAGTAGAACAGAGCAGAACATAGCAGAAAAGAACACAGCAGAACACAGGGCAGAACAGAGCAGAACAGAGCAGAACAGAGCAAATCAGAGTAGAACAGAACACAGCAGAACATAGGGCAGAACAGAGCACAACAGAGCAGATCAGAACAGAGAAGACACAGAGCAGAACAGAACATAGCGGAATAGAACAGAGTCAAAGTAGAATGTCTCTTGCTGAGGTGAAAGAAGAATCTCTCGCTCTCTCTCTGACCTGCCTAGTCATATAAAGTAAAATAAAATAAAATAAAATAAAAATAATTGCCCACTGTTCCAGTCCTATTAGCCCACTGCTCCAGTACTATTAGCCCATTTCTCCAGTCCTATTAGCCCACTGCTCCAGTCCTATTAGCCCACTGCTCCAGTCCTATTAGCCCACTGCTCCAGTCCTATTAGCCTATTAGCCCACTATCTCCAGTCCTATTAGCCCACTGCTCCCATCCTATTAGCCCACAGCTCCAGTACTATTAGCCCACTTCTCCAGTCCTATTAGCCCACTGCTCCAGTCCTATTAGACCACTGCTCCAGTCCTATTAGCCCACTGCTCCAGTTATTTAGCCCACTGCTCCAGTCCTATTAGCCCACTGCTCCAGTCCTATTAGCCCACTACTCCAGTCCTATTAGCCCACTGCTCCTGTCCTGTTAGCCCACTCCTCCAGTCCTATTAGCCCACTGCTCCTGTCCTGTTAGCCCACTCCTCCAGTCCTATTAGCCCACTGCTCCAGTCCTATTAGCCCACTGCTCCAGTTCTATTAGCCCACTGCTCCAGTCCTATTCGCCCACTGCTCCAGTCCTATTAGCCCACTGCCCCAGACCTATTAGCCCACTGCTCCAGTCCTATTGGCCCACTGCTCCAGTCCTATTAGCCCACTGCTCCAGTCCTATTAGCCCACTGCTCCAGTCCTATTAGCCTATTAGCCCACTATCTCCAGTCCTATTAGCCCACTGCTCCAGTCCTATTAGCCCACCGCCCCAGTCCTATTAGCCCACTGCTCCAGTCCTATTAGCCCACTGCTCCAGTCCTATTAGCCCACTGCTCCAGTCCTATTAGCCCACTGCTCCAGTTCTTTTAGTCCACTGCTCCAGTCCTATTAGACCACTGCTCCAGTCCTATTAGCCCACTGCTCCAGTCCTGTTAGCCCACTCCTCCAGTCCTATTAGCCCACATGCTCCATTCTTATTAGCCCACTGCTCCAGTTCTATTAGCCCACTGCTCCAGTCCTATTCACCCACTGCTCCAGACCTATTAGCCCCTTGCTCCAGTCCTATTAGCCCACTGCTCCAGTCCTGTTAGCCCGCTGCTCCAGTCCTATTAGCCCGCTGCTCCAGTCCTATTAGCCCGCTGCTCCAGTCCTATTAGCCCACTGCTCCAGTCCTATTAGCCCCCTGCTTCAGTCCTATTTGCCAACTGCTCTAGTCCTATTAGCCCACTGCTCCAGTTCTATTAGCCCACTGCTCCAGTCCAATTAGCCCACTGCTCCAGTTCTATTAGCCCACTGCTCCAGTCCTATTAGCCCACTGCTCCAGTTCTTTTAGCCCACTGCTCCATTCCTATTAGCCCACTGCTCCATTCCTATTAGCCCACTGTTCCAGTCCTATGAGCCCACTGCTCCAGTACTATAAGCCCCCTGCTCCATTCATATTAGCCCACTGCTCCAGTCTTATTAGCCCACTACTCCAGTCCTATTAGCCCACTGCTCCAGTCCTGTTAGCCCACTGCCCCAGTCCTATTAGCCCACTGCTCCAGTCCTATTAGCCCACTGCTCCAGTTCTATTAGCCCACTTCTCCAGTCCTATTAGCCCACTGCTCCAGTTCTTTTAGCCCACTGCTCCAGTCCTATTAGCCCACTGATCCAGTCCTATTAGCCCACAGCTCCAGTTCTATTCTCCAGTCCTATTAGCCCACTGCTCCAGTCCTGTTAGCCCACTGCCCCAGTCCTATTAGCCCACTGCTCCAGTCCTATTAGCCCACTGCTCCAGTCCTATTAGCCCACTGCTCCAGTCCTATTAGCCCACTGCTCCAGTTCTTTTAGCCCACTGCTCCAGTCCTATTAGCCCACTGCTCCAGTCCTATTAGCCCACTGCTCAAGTTCTATTCTCCAGTCCTATTAGCCCACTGCTCCAGTCCTGTTAGCCCACTGCCCCAGTCATATTAGCCCACTGCTCCAATCCTATTGGCCCACTGCTCCAGTCCTATTAGCCCACTGCTCCAGTCCTATTAGCCCACTGCTCCAGTCCTATTTGCCCGCTGCTCCAGTCCTATTAGCCCACTGCTCCAGTTCTATTAGCCCACTGCTCCAGTCCTATTAGCCCACTGCTCCAGTTCTTTTAGCCCACTGCTCCATTCCTATTAGCCCACTGTTCCAGTCCTATAAGCCCACTGCTCCAGTACTATAAGCCCACTGCTCCAATCCTATTAGCCCACTGCTCCAGTCCTATTAGCCCACTGCTCCAGTCCTATGAGCCCACTGCTCCAGTCCTATTAGCCCACTGCTCCAGTCCTATTAGCCCACTGCTCCAGTTCTATTAGCCCACTGCTCCAGTTCTTTTAGCCCACTGCTCCAGTTCTATTAGCCCACTGCTCCAGTCCTATTAGCCCACTGCTCCAGTCCTATTAGCCCACTGCTCCAGTCCTATTAGCCCGCTGCTCTAGTCCTATTAGCCCACTGCTCCAGTCCTATTAGCTCCCAGCTCCAGTCCTATTAGCAACTGCTCCAGTCCTATTAGCCCCCTGCTCCAGTTCTATTAGCCCACTGCTCCAGTCCTATTAGCCCACTGCTCCAGTTCTATTAGCCCACTGCTCCAGTCCTATTAGCCCCCTGCTCCAGTCCTATTTGCCAACTGCTCTAGTCCTATTAGCCCACTGCTCCAGTTCTATTAGCCCACTGCTCCAGTCCAATTAGCCCACTGCTCCAGTTCTATTAGCCCACTGCTCCAGTCCTATTAGCCCACTGCTCCAGTTCTTTTAGCCCACTGCTCCATTCCTATTAGCCCACTGCTCCATTCCTATTAGCCCACTGTTCCAGTCCTATGAGCCCACTGCTCCAGTACTATAAGCCCCCTGCTCCATTCATATTAGCCCACTGCTCCAGTCTTATTAGCCCACTGCTCCAGTCCTATTAGCCCACTGCTCCAGTTCTTTTAGCCCACTGCTCCAGTCCTATTAGCCCACTGCTCCAGTCCTATTAGCCCACTGCTCCAGTTCTATTCTCCAGTCCTATTAGCCCACTGCTCCAGTCCTATTAGCCCACTGCTCCAGTCCTATTAGCCCACAGCTCCAGTTCTATTCTCCAGTCCTATTAGCCCACTGCTCCAGTCCTGTTAGCCCACTGCCCCAGTCCTATTAGCCCACTGCTCCAGTCCTATTAGCCCACTGCTCCAGTCCTATTAGCCCACTGCTCCAGTCCTATTAGCCCACTGCTCCAGTTCGTTTAGCCCACTGCTCCAGTCCTATTAGCCCACTGCTCCAGTCCTATTAGCCCACTGCTCAAGTTCTATTCTCCAGTCCTATTAACCCACTGCTCCAGTCCTGTTAGCCCACTGCCCCAGTCATATTAGCCCACTGCTCCAATCCTATTGGCCCACTGCTCCAGTCCTATTAGCCCACTGCTCCAGTCCTATTAGCCCACTGCTCCAGTCCTATTTGCCCGCTGCTCCAGTCCTATTAGCCCACTGCTCCAGTTCTATTAGCCCACTGCTCCAGTCCTATTAGCCCACTGCTCCAGTTCTTTTAGCCCACTGCTCCATTCCTATTAGCCCACTGTTCCAGTCCTATAAGCCCACTGCTCCAGTACTATAAGCCCACTGCTCCATTCCTATTAGCCCACTGCTCCAGTCCTATTAGCCCACTGCTCCAGTCCTATGAGCCCACTGCTCCAGTCCTATTAGCCCACTGCTCCAGTCCTATTAGCCCACTGCTCCAGTTCTATTAGCCCACTGCTCCAGTTCTTTTAGCCCACTGCTCCAGTTCTATTAGCCCACTGCTCCAGTCCTATTAGCCCACTGCTCCAGTCCTATTAGCCCACTGCTCCAGTCCTATTAGCCCGCTGCTCTAGTCCTATTAGCCCACTGCTCCAGTCCTATTAGCTCCCAGCTCCAGTCCTATTAGCAACTGCTCCAGTCCTATTAGCCCCCTGCTCCAGTTCTATTAGCCCACTGCTCCAGTCCTATTAGCCCACTGCTCCAGTTCTATTAGCCCACTGCTCCAGTCCTATTAGCCCACTGCTCCAGTTCTTTTAGCCCACTGCTCCAGTTCTATTCTCCAGTCCTATTAGCACACTGCTCCAGTTTTATTAGCCCACTGCTCCAGTCCTATTAGCCCACTGCTCCAGTCCTAATAGCCGCCTGCTCCAGTCCTATTAGCCAACATGCTCCAGTCCTATTAGCCCACTGCTCCAGTTTTATTAGCCCACTGCTCCAGTTCTTTTAGCCCACTGCTCCAGTCCTATTAGCCCACTGCTCCAGTCCTATTAGCCCACTGCTCCAGTTCTATTCTCCAGTCCTATTAGCACACTGATCCAGTCCTATTAGCCCACTGCTCCAGTCCTGTTAGCCCACTCCTCCAGTCCTATTAGCCCACTGCTCCAGTCCTATTAGCCCACTGCTCCAGTTCTATTAGCCCACTGCTCCAGTCCTGTTAGCGTACTGCTCCAGTCTTATTAGCCCGCTGCTCCAGTCCTATTAGCCCGCTGCTCCAGTCCTATTAGCCCACTGCTCCAGTTCTATTAGCCCACTGCTCCAGTCCAATTAGCCCACTGCTCCAGTTCTATTAGCCCACTGCTCCAGTCCTATTAGCCCACTGTTCCAGTTCTTTTAGCCCACTGCTCCATTCATATTAGCCCACTGTTCCAGTCCTATTAGCCCACTGCTCCAGTACTATAAGCCCCCTGCTCCATTCATATTAGCCCACTGCTCCAGTCTTATTAGCCCACTGCTCCAGTCCTATTAGCCCACTGCTCCAGTTCTATTAGCCCACTGCTCCAGTCCTATTAGCCCACTGCTCCAGTTCTTTTAGCCCACTGCTCCAGTCCTATTAGCCCACTGCTCCAGTCCTATTAGCCCACTGCTCCAGTTCTATTCTCCAGTCCTATTAGCCCACTGCTCCAGTCCTGTTAGCCCACTGCCCCAGTCCTATTAGCCCACTGCTCCAGTCCTATTAGCCCACTGCTCCAGTCCTATTAGCCCACTGCTCCAGTCCTATTAGCCCACTGCACCAGTTCTATTAGCCCACTGCTCCAGTCCTGTTAGACTACTGCTCCAGTCTTATTAGCCCGCTGCTCCAGTCCTATTAGCCCGCTGCTCCAGTCCTATTAGCCCACTGCTCCAGTTCTATTAGCCCACTGCTCCAGTCCAATTAGCCCACTGCTCCAGTTCTATTAGCCCACTGCTCCAGTCCTATTAGCCCACTGCTCCAGTTCTTTTAGCCCACTGCTCCATTCCTATTAGCCCACTGCTCCATTCATATTAGCCCACTGTTCCAGTCCTATGAGCCCACTGCTCCAGTACTATAAGCCCCCTGCTCAATTCATATTAGCCCACTGCTCCAGTCTTATTAGCCCACTGCTCCAGTCCTATTAGCCCACTGCTCCAGTTCTATTAGCCCACTTCTCCTGTCCTATTAGCCCACTGCTCCAGTTCTTTTAGCCCACTGCTCCATTCCTATTAGCCCACTGCTCCATTCCTATTAGCCCACTGTTCCAGTCCTATAAGCCCACTGCTCCAGTACTATAAGCCCACTGCTCCATTCCTATTAGCCCACTGCTCCAGTCCTATTAGCCCACTGCTCCAGTCCTATGAGCCCACTGCTCCAGTCCTATTAGCCCACTGCTCCAGTCCTATTAGCCCACTGCTCCAGTTCTATTAGCCCACTGCTCCAGTTCTTTTAGCCCACTGCTCCAGTTATATTAGCCCACTGCTCCAGTCCTGTTAGCTCACTGCTCCAGTCCTATTAGCCCACTGCTCCAGTCCTATTAGCCCGCTGCTCTAGTCCTATTAGCCCACTGCTCCAGTCCTATTAGCTCCCAGCTCCAGTCCTATTAGCCAACTGCTCCAGTCCTATTAGCCCACTGCTCCAGTTCTATTAGCCCACTGCTCCAGTCCTATTAGCCCGCTGCTCTAGTCCTATTAGCCCACTGCTCCAGTCCTATTAGCCCCCTGCTCCAGTTCTATTAGCCCACTGCTCCAGTCCTATTAGCCCACTGCTCCAGTTCTATTAGCCCACTGCTCCAGTCCTATTAGCCCACTGCTCCAGTTCTTTTAGCCCACTGCTCCATTCCTATTAGCCCACTGCTCCATTCCTATTAGCCCACTGCTCCAGTCCTATTAGCCCACTGCTCCAGTTCTATTCTCCAGTCCTATTAGCACACTGCTCCAGTCCTATTAGCCCACTGCTACAGTTCTTTTAGCCCACTGCTCCAGTTCTATTAGCCCACTGCTCAAGTCCTAAAAGCCCACTGCTCCAGTACTATAAGCCCACTGCTCCATACCTATAAGCCCACTGCTCCAGTCCTATTAGCCCACTGCTCCAGTTCTATTCTCCAGTCCTATTAGCACACTGCTCCAGTTTTATTAGCCCACTGCTCCAGTCCTATTAGCCCACTGCTCCAGTCCTAATAGCCCCCTGCTCCAGTCCTATTAGCCAACATGCTCCAGTCCTATTAGCCCACTGCTCCAGTTTTATTAGCCCACTGCTCCAGTTCTTTTAGCCCACTGCTCCAGTCCTATTAGCCCACTGCTCCAGTCCTATTAGCCCACTGCTCCAGTTCTATTCTCCAGTCCTATTAGCCCACTGATCCAGTCCTATTAGCCCACTGCTCCAGTCCTGTTAGCCCACTCCTCCAGTCCTATTAGCCCACTGCTCCAGTCTTATTAGCCCACTGCGCCAGTTCTATTAGCCCACTGCTCCAGTCCTATTAGCCCCCTGCTCCAGTCCTATTAGCCCACTGCTCCAGTCCTGTTAGCCTACTGCTCCAGTCTTATTAGCCCGCTGCTCCAGTCCTATTAGCCCGCTGCTCCAGTCCTATTAGCCCACTGCTCCAGTCCTATTAGCCCCCTGCTCCAGTCCTATTAGCCAACTGCTCCAGTCCTATTAGCCCACTGCTCCAGTTCTATTAGCCCACTGCTCAAGTCCTAAAAGCCCACTGCTCCAGTACTATAAGCCCACTGCTCCATACCTATAAGCCCACTGCTCCAGTCCTATTAGCCCACTGCTCCAGTTCTATTCTCCAGTCCTATTAGCACACTGCTCCAGTTTTATTAGCCCACTGCTCCAGTCCTATTAGCCCACTGCTCCAGTACTAATAGCCCCCTGCTCCAGTCCTATTAGCCAACATGCTCCAGTCCTATTAGCCCACTGCTCCAGTTTTATTAGCCCACTGCTCCAGTTCTTTTAGCCCACTGCTCCAGTCCTATTAGCCCACTGCTCCAGTCCTATTAGCCCACTGCTCCAGTCCTATTAGCCAACTGCTCCAGTTCTATTAGCCCACTGCTCCAGTCCAATTAGCCCACTGCTCCAGTTCTTTTAGCCCACTGCTCCAGTCCTATTAGCCCACTGCTCCAGTCCTATTAGCCCACTGCTCCAGTCCTATGAGCTCACTGCTCCAGTTCTATTCTCCAGTCCTATTAGCACACTGCTCCAGTCCTATTAGCCCACTGCTCCAGTTCTTTTAGCCCACTGCTCCAGTCCTATTAGCCCACTGCTCCAGTCCTATTAGCCTATTAGCCCACTATCTCCAGTCCTATTAGCCCACTGCTCCAGTCCTATTAGCCCACTGCTCCAGTCCTATTAGCCCACTGCTCCAGCCCTATTAGCCCACTGCTCCAGTCCTATTAGCCCACTGCTCCAGTCCTATTAGCCCACTGCTCCAGTTCTATTAGCCCACTGCTCCAGTCCTATTAGCCCACTGCTCCAGTCCTATTAGCCCACTGCTCCAGTCCTATTAGCCCACTGCTCCAGTTCTATTCTCCAGTCCTATTAGCCCACTGCTCCAGTCCTATTAGCCCACTGCTCCAGTTCTTTTAGCCACTGCTACAGTCCTATTAGCCCACTGCTCCAGTCCTATTAGCCCACTGCTCCAGTCCTATTAGCCCACTGCTCCAGTCCTATTAGCCCATTGCTCCAGTTCTATTAGCCCACTGCTCCAGTCCAATTAGCCCACTGCTCCAGTTCTTTTAGCCCACTGCTCCAGTCCTATTAGCCCACTGCTCCAGTCCTATTAGCCCACTGCTCCAGTCCTATGAGCTCACTGCTCCAGTTCTATTCTCCAGTCCTATTAGCACACTGCTCCAGTCCTATTAGCCCACTGCTCCAGTTCTTTTAGCCCACTGCTCCAGTCCTATTAGCCCACTGCTCCAGTCCTATTAGCCTATTAGCCCACTATCTCCAGTCCTATTAGCCCACTGCTCCAGTCCTATTAGCCCACTGCTCCAGTCCTATTAGCCCACTGCTCCAGCCCTATTAGCCCACTGCTCCAGTCCTATTAGCCCACTGCTCCAGTCCTATTAGCCCACTGCTCCAGTCCTATTAGCCCACTCCTCCAGTCCTATTAGCCCACTGCTCCAGTCGTGTTAGCCCACTGATCCAGTCCTATTAGCCCACTGCTCCAGTCCTATTAGCCCACTGCTCCAGTTCTTGTAGCCCACTGCTCCAGTCCTATTAGCCCACTGCTCCAGTCCAATTACGTATCCTCAGTATGACAGACAGACACACAGACAGACTGTGTGTGTCCTTCCTGTGGGGCTGAGCTCTGAGCAGACAGACAATGCTGGAGTCTTCCATGAGATAGTTCAAAGGGTCAATGAATTCCGCCTACACACAGACCAGTCCATCACAGTCACAGACAGCCAAGGCCGTGGCAGAGAAGCAGAGTTTTCTCATCACAATCAGAGCTCAAAGAGTATTCAGCAAACATCTGACATGAGTTAGTACGTGTGTGTTTGTTTGTTTACGTGTGTGTGTGTTTGTGTACGTGTGTGTGTGTGTTTCACCATGAGGATATGTGATCTGAATAGGCCTGGCTGTGTTCCTCAGGTTCCACATAGTCAGGCTGCCGTCTGAGTGGCTACACATGAACTGCTTCCCTTCATGGTGCCAGCTCACAGAATGGATAGCCTGGAGGGAGAGAGAATTAAAGTTAGACAGAGGGAGGGAGGGAGGAGGGGATTGTGAGGGTAGAGAGAGAGAGAGAGAGAGAGCTTTAAAGGATAGATTCAGGGAGGGAGGAGGGCAATGTTAGGAGGGAGAGAGGAAGATATGTTAAGGGTAGAGAGAGGGAGGGGAATGTGGAAACTCTCCTACCTGCATTGGTGCCCCATGTGAGGACAGAATGCACCCCTTCACCCAGGGTTAACCTAGTACCTAAATCAAATCAGTGCTGTCCCTAAACTACTTTGGAACTAAATGAGAGTGAAAACGGATAGAGCTGGACTGATTAAAACTGTGAGCAGGATCAATACCACTTCAAACAGATAACTAGAAATAGAACCGGAGAGGTACAGGGATGGAGGGGAGGGGAAACTAAGGAAATGGACAGTCGTACATGTAACATTCAAATTATTACACAGTAAAAGTAAATAATGCAATCCAATTAGGCTTACGTTCCTTCCCTAGAGTCAACACACACACAGAGATAATGTTTACCTGCATAGTAACTATTTGATATTAAACTGATTATGGCAGAAGGCAAGTAAACACCTTACTCTGCTTATCTTATTTGGTGTAAGGTCAAAATCGAGAGTATAGCATACGTTGATTAAAACACCTGGTTTTCTGAGAAATTATTAGGACATGTAAACACCTTAATTAATCGGAGTTCAGGCAGTGTAATTGATCTGAGCATGTGCTAGCACCAGCCGAGCTGCCTAGCACCAGCCAAGCGAGCTAGCACCAGCCGAGCGGCCTAGCACCAGCCGAGTGAGCTAGCACCAGCCAAGCGGCCTAGCACCAGCCAAG